>NW_027365568.1:0-105163 GCF_046119375.1 Phyllobates terribilis | reverse complement strand
AAAACATGTTTTTCATATACCAGAAATGTTTGAAGCTACTGACTGAATGAAAGGAGCTGGCATCTCACTCTCTTTGAATCTTCTTTATCATGCTAGGATTAACAGGAAAAAGCTAAAAATTTCAGAATTGCACCGTGCAATGTGGAGATATTACTGTTTGTGCATTTACAATATTCATTGATTTTTGCCATTGAAAAACATGTTTTTCATATACCAGAAATGTTTGAAGCTACTGACTGAATGAAAGGAGCTGGCATCTCACTCTCTTTGAATCTTCTTTATCATGCTAGGATTAGCAGGAAAAAGCAAAAAATTTCAGAATTGCACCTTGCAATGTGGAGATATTACTGTTTGTGCATTTACAATATTCATTGATTTTTGCCATTGAAAAACATGTTTTTCATATACCAGAAATGTTTGAAGCTACTGACTGAATGAAAGGAGCTGGCATCTCACTCTCTTTGAATCTTCTTTATCATGCTAGGATTAACAGGAAAAAGCAAAAAATTTCAGAATTGCACCTTGCAATGTGGAGATATTACTGTTTGTGCATTTACAATATTCATTGATTTTTGCCATTGAAAAACATGTTTTTCATATACCAGAAATGTTTGAAGCTACTGACTGAATGAAAGGAGCTGGCATCTCACTCTCTTTGAATCTTCTTTATCATGCTAGGATTAACAGGAAAAAGCTAAAAATTTCAGAATTGCACCGTGCAATGTGGAGATATTACTGTTTGTGCATTTACAATATTCATTGATTTTTGCCATTGAAAAACATGTTTTTCATATACCAGAAATGTTTGAAGCTACTGACTGAATGAAAGGAGCTGGCATCTCACTCTCTTTGAATCTTCTTTATCATGCTAGGATTAACAGGAAAAAGCAAAAAATTTCAGAATTGCACCTTGCAATGTGGAGATATCACTGTTTGTGCATTTACAATATTCATTGATTTTTGCCATTGAAAAACATGTTTTTCATATACCAGAAATGTTTGAAGCTACTGACTGAATGAAAGGAGCTGGCATCTCACTCTCTTTGAATCTTCTTTATCATGCTAGGATTAGCAGGAAAAAGAAAAAAATTTCAGAATTGCACGTTGCAATGTGGAGATATTACTGTTTGTGCATTTACAATATTCATTGATTTTTGCCATTGAAAAACATGTTTTTCATATACCAGAAATGTTTGAAGCTACTGACTGAATGAAAGGAGCTGGCATCTCACTCTCTTTGAATCTTCTTTATCATGCTAGGATTAACAGGAAAAAGCTAAAAATTTCAGAATTGCACCGTGCAATGTGGAGATATTACTGTTTGTGCATTTACAATATTCATTGATTTTTGCCATTGAAAAACATGTTTTTCATATACCAGAAATGTTTGAAGCTACTGACTGAATGAAAGGAGCTGGCATCTCACTCTCTTTGAATCTTCTTTATCATGCTAGGATTAGCAGGAAAAAGCAAAAAATTTCAGAATTGCACCTTGCAATGTGGAGATATTACTGTTTGTGCATTTACAATATTCATTGATTTTTGCCATTGAAAAGCATGTTTTTCATATACCAGAAATGTTTGAAGCTACTGACTGAATGAAAGGAGCTGGCATCTCACTCTCTTTGAATCTTCTTTATCATGCTAGGATTAACAGGAAAAAGCAAAAAATTTCAGAATTGCACCTTGCAATGTGGAGATATTACTGTTTGTGCATTTACAATATTCATTGATTTTTGCCATTGAAAAACATGTTTTTCATATACCAGAAATGTTTGAAGCTACTGACTGAATGAAAGGAGCTGGCATCTCACTCTCTTTGAATCTTCTTTATCATGCTAGGATTAGCAGGAAAAAGCAAAAAATTTCAGAATTGCACCTTGCAATGTGGAGATATTACTGTTTGTGCATTTACAATATTCATTGATTTTTGCCATTGAAAAACATGTTTTTCATATACCAGAAATGTTTGAAGCTACTGACTGAATGAAAGGAGCTGGCATCTCACTCTCTTTGAATCTTCTTTATCATGCTAGGATTAACAGGAAAAAGCTAAAAATTTCAGAATTGCACCGTGCAATGTGGAGATATTACTGTTTGTGCATTTACAATATTCATTGATTTTTGCCATTGAAAAACATGTTTTTCATATACCAGAAATGTTTGAAGCTACTGACTGAATGAAAGGAGCTGGCATCTCACTCTCTTTGAATCTTCTTTATCATGCTAGGATTAGCAGGAAAAAGCAAAAAATTTCAGAATTGCACCTTGCAATGTGGAGATATTACTGTTTGTGCATTTACAATATTCATTGATTTTTGCCATTGAAAAACATGTTTTTCATATACCAGAAATGTTTGAAGCTACTGACTGAATGAAAGGAGCTGGCATCTCACTCTCTTTGAATCTTCTTTATCATGCTAGGATTAACAGGAAAAAGCAAAAAATTTCAGAATTGCACCTTGCAATGTGGAGATATTACTGTTTGTGCATTTACAATATTCATTGATTTTTGCCATTGAAAAACATGTTTTTCATATACCAGAAATGTTTGAAGCTACTGACTGAATGAAAGGAGCTGGCATCTCACTCTCTTTGAATCTTCTTTATCATGCTAGGATTAACAGGAAAAAGCTAAAAATTTCAGAATTGCACCGTGCAATGTGGAGATATTACTGTTTGTGCATTTACAATATTCATTGATTTTTGCCATTGAAAAACATGTTTTTCATATACCAGAAATGTTTGAAGCTACTGACTGAATGAAAGGAGCTGGCATCTCACTGTCTTTGAATCTTCTTTATCATGCTAGGATTAACAGGAAAAAGCAAAAAATTTCAGAATTGCACCTTGCAATGTGGAGATATCACTGTTTGTGCATTTACAATATTCATTGATTTTTGCCATTGAAAAACATGTTTTTCATATACCAGAAATGTTTGAAGCTACTGACAATGAAAGGAGCTGGCATCTCACTCTCTTTGAATCTTCTTTATCATGCTAGGATTAGCAGGAAAAAGCAAAAAATTTCAGAATTGCACGTTGCAATGTGGAGATATTACTGTTTGTGCATTTACAATATTCATTGATTTTTGCCATTGAAAAACATGTTTTTCATATACCAGAAATGTTTGAAGCTACTGACTGAATGAAAGGAGCTGGCATCTCACTCTCTTTGAATCTTCTTTATCATGCTAGGATTAACAGGAAAAAGCTAAAAATTTCAGAATTGCACCGTGCAATGTGGAGATATTACTGTTTGTGCATTTACAATATTCATTGATTTTTGCCATTGAAAAACATGTTTTTCATATACCAGAAATGTTTGAAGCTACTGACTGAATGAAAGGAGCTGGCATCTCACTCTCTTTGAATCTTCTTTATCATGCTAGGATTAGCAGGAAAAAGCAAAAAATTTCAGAATTGCACCTTGCAATGTGGAGATATTACTGTTTGTGCATTTACAATATTCATTGATTTTTGCCATTGAAAAACATGTTTTTCATATACCAGAAATGTTTGAAGCTACTGACTGAATGAAAGGAGCTGGCATCTCACTCTCTTTGAATCTTCTTTATCATGCTAGGATTAACAGGAAAAAGCAAAAAATTTCAGAATTGCACCTTGCAATGTGGAGATATTACTGTTTGTGCATTTACAATATTCATTGATTTTTGCCATTGAAAAACATGTTTTTCATATACCAGAAATGTTTGAAGCTACTGACTGAATGAAAGGAGCTGGCATCTCACTCTCTTTGAATCTTCTTTATCATGCTAGGATTAACAGGAAAAAGCTAAAAATTTCAGAATTGCACCGTGCAATGTGGAGATATTACTGTTTGTGCATTTACAATATTCATTGATTTTTGCCATTGAAAAACATGTTTTTCATATACCAGAAATGTTTGAAGCTACTGACTGAATGAAAGGAGCTGGCATCTCACTGTCTTTGAATCTTCTTTATCATGCTAGGATTAACAGGAAAAAGCAAAAAATTTCAGAATTGCACCTTGCAATGTGGAGATATCACTGTTTGTGCATTTACAATATTCATTGATTTTTGCCATTGAAAAACATGTTTTTCATATACCAGAAATGTTTGAAGCTACTGACTGAATGAAAGGAGCTGGCATCTCACTCTCTTTGAATCTTCTTTATCATGCTAGGATTAGCAGGAAAAAGCAAAAAATTTCAGAATTGCACGTTGCAATGTGGAGATATTACTGTTTGTGCATTTACAATATTCATTGATTTTTGCCATTGAAAAACATGTTTTTCATATACCAGAAATGTTTGAAGCTACTGACTGAATGAAAGGAGATGGCATCTCACTCTCTTTGAATCTTCTTTATCATGCTAGGATTAACAGGAAAAAGCTAAAAATTTCAGAATTGCACCGTGCAATGTGGAGATATTACTGTTTGTGCATTTACAATATTCATTGATTTTTGCCATTGAAAAACATGTTTTTCATATACCAGAAATGTTTGAAGCTACTGACTGAATGAAAGGAGCTGGCATCTCACTCTCTTTGAATCTTCTTTATCATGCTAGGATTAGCAGGAAAAAGCAAAAAATTTCAGAATTGCACCTTGCAATGTGGAGATATTACTGTTTGTGCATTTACAATATTCATTGATTTTTGCCATTGAAAAACATGTTTTTCATATACCAGAAATGTTTGAAGCTACTGACTGAATGAAAGGAGCTGGCATCTCACTCTCTTTGAATCTTCTTTATCATGCTAGGATTAACAGGAAAAAGCAAAAAATTTCAGAATTGCACCTTGCAATGTGGAGATATTACTGTTTGTGCATTTACAATATTCATTGATTTTTGCCATTGAAAAACATGTTTTTCATATACCAGAAATGTTTGAAGCTACTGACTGAATGAAAGGAGCTGGCATCTCACTCTCTTTGAATCTTCTTTATCATGCTAGGATTAGCAGGAAAAAGCAAAAAATTTCAGAATTGCACCTTGCAATGTGGAGATATTACTGTTTGTGCATTTACAATATTCATTGATTTTTGCCATTGAAAAACATGTTTTTCATATACCAGAAATGTTTGAAGCTACTGACTGAATGAAAGGAGCTGGCATCTCACTCTCTTTGAATCTTCTTTATCATGCTAGGATTAACAGGAAAAAGCAAAAAATTTCAGAATTGCACCTTGCAATGTGGAGATATTACTGTTTGTGCATTTGCAATATTCATTGATTTTTGCCATTGAAAAACATGTTTTTCATATACCAGAAATGTTTGAAGCTACTGACTGAATGAAAGGAGCTGGCATCTCACTCTCTTTGAATCTTCTTTATCATGCTAGGATTAGCAGGAAAAAGCAAAAAATTTCAGAATTGCACCTTGCAATGTGGAGATATTACTGTTTGTGCATTTACAATATTCATTGATTTTTGCCATTGAAAAACATGTTTTTCATATACCAGAAATGTTTGAAGCTACTGACAATGAAAGGAGCTGGCATCTCACTCTCTTTGAATCTTCTTTATCATGCTAGGATTAACAGGAAAAAGCAAAAAATTTCAGAATTGCACCTTGCAATGTGGAGATATTACTGTTTGTGCATTTACAATATTCATTGATTTTTGCCATTGAAAAACATGTTTTTCATATACCAGAAATGTTTGAAGCTACTGACTGAATGAAAGGAGCTGGCATCTCACTCTCTTTGAATCTTCTTTATCATGCTAGGATTAACAGGAAAAAGCTAAAAATTTCAGAATTGCACCGTGCAATGTGGAGATATTACTGTTTGTGCATTTACAATATTCATTGATTTTTGCCATTGAAAAACATGTTTTTCATATACCAGAAATGTTTGAAGCTACTGACTGAATGAAAGGAGCTGGCATCTCTCTTTGAATCTTCTTTATCATGCTAGGATTAGCAGGAAAAAGCAAAAAATTTCAGAATTGCACCTTGCAATGTGGAGATATTACTGTTTGTGCATTTACAATATTCATTGATTTTTGCCATTGAAAAACATGTTTTTCATATACCAGAAATGTTTGAAGCTACTGACTGAATGAAAGGAGCTGGCATCTCACTCTCTTTGAATCTTCTTTATCATGCTAGGATTAACAGGAAAAAGCAAAAAATTTCAGAATTGCACCTTGCAATGTGGAGATATTACTGTTTGTGCATTTACAATATTCATTGATTTTTGCCATTGAAAAACATGTTTTTCATATACCAGAAATGTTTGAAGCTACTGACTGAATGAAAGGAGCTGGCATCTCACTCTCTTTGAATCTTCTTTATCATGCTAGGATTAACAGGAAAAAGCTAAAAATTTCAGAATTGCACCGTGCAATGTGGAGATATTACTGTTTGTGCATTTACAATATTCATTGATTTTTGCCATTGAAAAACATGTTTTTCATATACCAGAAATGTTTGAAGCTACTGACTGAATGAAAGGAGCTGGCATCTCACTCTCTTTGAATCTTCTTTATCATGCTAGGATTAACAGGAAAAAGCAAAAAATTTCAGAATTGCACCTTGCAATGTGGAGATATCACTGTTTGTGCATTTACAATATTCATTGATTTTTGCCATTGAAAAACATGTTTTTCATATACCAGAAATGTTTGAAGCTACTGACTGAATGAAAGGAGCTGGCATCTCACTCTCTTTGAATCTTCTTTATCATGCTAGGATTAGCAGGAAAAAGCAAAAAATTTCAGAATTGCACGTTGCAATGTGGAGATATTACTGTTTGTGCATTTACAATATTCATTGATTTTTGCCATTGAAAAACATGTTTTTCATATACCAGAAATGTTTGAAGCTACTGACTGAATGAAAGGAGCTGGCATCTCACTCTCTTTGAATCTTCTTTATCATGCTAGGATTAACAGGAAAAAGCTAAAAATTTCAGAATTGCACCGTGCAATGTGGAGATATTACTGTTTGTGCATTTACAATATTCATTGATTTTTGCCATTGAAAAACATGTTTTTCATATACCAGAAATGTTTGAAGCTACTGACTGAATGAAAGGAGCTGGCATCTCACTCTCTTTGAATCTTCTTTATCATGCTAGGATTAGCAGGAAAAAGCAAAAAATTTCAGAATTGCACCTTGCAATGTGGAGATATTACTGTTTGTGCATTTACAATATTCATTGATTTTTGCCATTGAAAAACATGTTTTTCATATACCAGAAATGTTTGAAGCTACTGACTGAATGAAAGGAGCTGGCAGCTCACTCTCTTTGAATCTTCTTTATCATGCTAGGATTAACAGGAAAAAGCTAAAAATTTCAGAATTGCACCGTGCAATGTGGAGATATTACTGTTTGTGCATTTACAATATTCATTGATTTTTGCCATTGAAAAACATGTTTTTCATATACCAGAAATGTTTGAAGCTACTGACTGAATGAAAGGAGCTGGCATCTCACTCTCTTTGAATCTTCTTTATCATGCTAGGATTAGCAGGAAAAAGCAAAAAATTTCAGAATTGCACCTTGCAATGTGGAGATATTACTGTTTGTGCATTTACAATATTCATTGATTTTTGCCATTGAAAAACATGTTTTTCATATACCAGAAATGTTTGAAGCTACTGACTGAATGAAAGGAGCTGGCATCTCACTCTCTTTGAATCTTCTTTATCATGCTAGGATTAACAGGAAAAAGCAAAAAATTTCAGAATTGCACCTTGCAATGCAGAGAAATTACTGTTTGTGCATTTACAATATTCATTGATTTTTGCCATTGAAAAACGTCCAGAAATGATTGAAGCTACTGACTGAATGAAAGGAGCTGGCATCTCACTCTCTTTGAATCTTCTTTATCATGCTAAGAGGAGCAGGAAAAAGCAAAAAATTTCAGAATTGCACCTTGCAATGCGGAGAAATTACTGTTTGTGCATTTACAATATTCATTGATTTTTGCCGCCATTGAAAAACATCATGTTATTCATATACCAGAAATGTTTGAAGCTACTGACTGAATGAAAGGAGCTGGCATCTCACTCTCTTTGAATCTTCTTTATCATGCTAGGATTAACAGGAAAAAGCTAAAAATTTCAGAATTGCACCGTGCAATGTGGAGATATTACTGTTTGTGCATTTACAATATTCATTGATTTTTGCCATTGAAAAACATGTTTTTCATATACCAGAAATGTTTGAAGCTACTGACTGAATGAAAGGAGCTGGCATCTCACTCTCTTTGAATCTTCTTTATCATGCTAGGATTAGCAGGAAAAAGCAAAAAATTTCAGAATTGCTCCTTGCAATGTGGAGATATTACTGTTTGTGCATTTACAATATTCATTGATTTTTGCCATTGAAAAACATGTTTTTCATATACCAGAAATGTTTGAAGCTACTGACTGAATGAAAGGAGCTGGCATCTCACTCTCTTTGAATCTTCTTTATCATGCTAGGATTAACAGGAAAAAGCAAAAAATTTCAGAATTGCACCTTGCAATGTGGAGATATTACTGTTTGTGCATTTACAATATTCATTGATTTTTGCCATTGAAAAACATGTTTTTCATATACCAGAAATGTTTGAAGCTACTGACTGAATGAAAGGAGCTGGCATCTCACTCTCTTTGAATCTTCTTTATCATGCTAGGATTAACAGGAAAAAGCTAAAAATTTCAGAATTGCACCGTGCAATGTGGAGATATTACTGTTTGTGCATTTACAATATTCATTGATTTTTGCCATTGAAAAACATGTTTTTCATATACCAGAAATGTTTGAAACTACTGACTGAATGAAAGGAGCTGGCATCTCACTCTCTTTGAATCTTCTTTATCATGCTAGGATTAGCAGGAAAAAGCAAAAAATTTCAGAATTGCACCTTGCAATGTGGAGATATTACTGTTTGTGCATTTACAATATTCATTGATTTTTGCCATTGAAAAACATGTTTTTCATATACCAGAAATGTTTGAAGCTACTGACTGAATGAAAGGAGCTGGCATCTCACTCTCTTTGAATCTTCTTTATCATGCTAGGATTAGCAGGAAAAAGCAAAAAATTTCAGAATTGCACCTTGCAATGTGGAGATATTACTGTTTGTGCATTTACAATATTCATTGATTTTTGCCATTGAAAAACATGTTTTTCATATACCAGAAATGTTTGAAGCTACTGACTGAATGAAAGGAGCTGGCATCTCACTCTCTTTGAATCTTCTTTATCATGCTAGGATTAACAGGAAAAAGCAAAGAATTTCAGAATTGCACCTTGCAATGTGGAGATATTACTGTTTGTGCATTTACAATATTCATTGATTTTTGCCATTGAAAAACATGTTTTTCATATACCAGAAATGTTTGAAGCTACTGACTGAATGAAAGGAGCTGGCATCTCACTCTCTTTGAATCTTCTTTATCATGCTAGGATTAACAGGAAAAAGCTAAAAATTTCAGAATTGCACCGTGCAATGTGGAGATATTACTGTTTGTGCATTTACAATATTCATTGATTTTTGCCATTGAAAAACATGTTTTTCATATACCAGAAATGTTTGAAGCTACTGACTGAATGAAAGGAGCTGGCATCTCACTCTCTTTGAATCTTTATCATGCTAGGATTAGCAGGAAAAAGCAAAAAATTTCAGAATTGCACCTTGCAATGTGGAGATATTACTGTTTGTGCATTTACAATATTCATTGATTTTTGCCATTGAAAAACATGTTTTTCATATACCAGAAATGTTTGAAGCTACTGACTGAATGAAAGGAGCTGGCATCTCACTCTCTTTGAATCTTCTTTATCATGCTAGGATTAACAGGAAAAAGCAAAAAATTTCAGAATTGCACCTTGCAATGTGGAGATATTACTGTTTGTGCATTTACAATATTCATTGATTTTTGCCATTGAAAAACATGTTTTTCATATACCAGAAATGTTTGAAGCTACTGACTGAATGAAAGGAGCTGGCATCTCACTCTCTTTGAATCTTCTTTATCATGCTAGGATTAACAGGAAAAAGCTAAAAATTTCAGAATTGCACCGTGCAATGTGGAGATATTACTGTTTGTGCATTTACAATATTCATTGATTTTTGCCATTGAAAAACATGTTTTTCATATACCAGAAATGTTTGAAGCTACTGACTGAATGAAAGGAGCTGGCATCTCACTCTCTT
This sequence comes from Phyllobates terribilis, assembly GCF_046119375.1. Taxonomy (NCBI): domain Eukaryota; kingdom Metazoa; phylum Chordata; class Amphibia; order Anura; family Dendrobatidae; genus Phyllobates; species Phyllobates terribilis. The sequence goes on along the minus strand of NW_027365568.1, from coordinate 95,018 downwards.
TGAATCTTCTTTATCATGCTAAGAGGAGCAGGAAAAAGCAAAAAATTTCAGAATTGCACCTTCAATGCGGAGAAATTACTCTTTGTGCATTTACAATATTCATTGATTTTTGCCATTGAAAAACGTCCAGAAATGATTGAAGCTACTGACTGAATGAAAGGAGCTGGCATCTCACTCTCTTTGAATCTTCTTTATCATGCTAAGAGGAGCAGGAAAAAGCAAAAAAATTTCAGAATTGCACCTTGCAATGCGGAGAAATTACTGTTTGTGCATTTACAATATTCATTAATTTTTGCCATTGAAAAACATCATGTTATTCATATACCAGAAATGATTGAAGCTACTGACTGAATGAAAGGAGCTGGCATCTCACTCTCTTTGAATCTTCTTTATCATGCTAAGAGGAGCAGGAAAAAGCAAAAAATTTCAGAATTGCACCTTGCAATGTGGAGAAATTACTGTTTGTGCATTTACAATATTCATTGATTTTTGCCATTGAAAAACATCATGTTATTCATATACCAGAAATGTTTGAAGCTACTGACTGAATGAAAGGAGCTGGCATCTCACTCTCTTTGAATCTTATTTATCATACTAAGAGGAGCAGGAAAAAGCAAAAAATTTCAGAATTGCACCTTGCAATGCGGAGAAATTACTGTTTGTGCATTTACAATATTCATTGATTTTTGCCATTGAAAAACGTCCAGAAATGATTGAAGCTACTGACTGAATGAAAGGAGCTGGCATCTCACTCTCTTTGAATCTTCTTTATCATGCTAAGAGGAGCAGGAAAAAGCAAAAAATTTCAGAATTGCACCTTGCAATGCAGAGAAATTACTGTTTGTGCATTTACAATATTCATTGATTTTTGCCATTGAAAAACGTCCAGAAATGATTGAAGCTACTGACTGAATGAAAGGAGCTGGCATCTCACTCTCTTTGAATCTTCTTTATCATGCTAAGAGGAGCAGGAAAAAGCAAAAAATTTCAGAATTGCACCTTGCAATGCGGAGAAATTACTGTTTGTGCATTTACAATATTCATTGATTTTTGCCGCCATTGAAAAACATCATGTTATTCATATACCAGAAATGTTTGAAGCTACTGACTGAATGAAAGGAGCTGGCATCTCACTCTCTTTGAATCTTCTTTATCATGCTAGGATTAACAGGAAAAAGCTAAAAATTTCAGAATTGCACCGTGCAATGTGGAGATATTACTGTTTGTGCATTTACAATATTCATTGATTTTTGCCATTGAAAAACATGTTTTTCATATACCAGAAATGTTTGAAGCTACTGACTGAATGAAAGGAGCTGGCATCTCACTCTCTTTGAATCTTCTTTATCATGCTAGGATTAGCAGGAAAAAGCAAAAAATTTCAGAATTGCTCCTTGCAATGTGGAGATATTACTGTTTGTGCATTTACAATATTCATTGATTTTTGCCATTGAAAAACATGTTTTTCATATACCAGAAATGTTTGAAGCTACTGACTGAAAGGAGCTGGCATCTCACTCTCTTTGAATCTTCTTTATCATGCTAGGATTAACAGGAAAAAGCAAAAAATTTCAGAATTGCACCTTGCAATGTGGAGATATTACTGTTTGTGCATTTACAATATTCATTGATTTTTGCCATTGAAAAACATGTTTTTCATATACCAGAAATGTTTGAAGCTACTGACTGAATGAAAGGAGCTGGCATCTCACTCTCTTTGAATCTTCTTTATCATGCTAGGATTAACAGGAAAAAGCAAAAAATTTCAGAATTGCACCTTGCAATGTGGAGATATTACTGTTTGTGCATATACAATATTCATTGATTTTTGCCATTGAAAAACATGTTTTTCATATACCAGAAATGTTTGAAGCTACTGACTGAATGAAAGGAGCTGGCATCTCAACCTCTTTGAATCTTCTTTATCATGCTAGGATTAACAGGAAAAAGCTAAAAATTTCAGAATTGCACCGTGCAATGTGGAGATATTACTGTTTGTGCATTTACAATATTCATTGATTTTTGCCATTGAAAAACATGTTTTTCATATACCAGAAATGTTTGAAGCTACTGACTGAATGAAAGGAGCTGGCATCTCACTCTCTTTGAATCTTCTTTATCATGCTAGGATTAGCAGGAAAAAGCAAAAAATTTCAGAATTGCACCTTGCAATGTGGAGATATTACTGTTTGTGCATTTACAATATTCATTGATTTTTGCCATTGAAAAACATGTTTTTCATATACCAGAAATGTTTGAAGCTACTGACTGAATGAAAGGAGCTGGCATCTCACTCTCTTTGAATCTTCTTTATCATGCTAGGATTAACAGGAAAAAGCTAAAAATTTCAGAATTGCACCGTGCAATGTGGAGATATTACTGTTTGTGCATTTACAATATTCATTGATTTTTGCCATTGAAAAACATGTTTTTCATATACCAGAAATGTTTGAAGCTACTGACTGAATGAAAGGAGCTGGCATCTCACTCTCTTTGAATCTTCTTTATCATGCTAGGATTAGCAGGAAAAAGCAAAAAATTTCAGAATTGCACCTTGCAATGTGGAGATATTACTGTTTGTGCATTTACAATATTCATTGATTTTTGCCATTGAAAAACATGTTTTTCATATACCAGAAATGTTTGAAGCTACTGACTGAATGAAAGGAGCTGGCATCTCACTCTCTTTGAATCTTCTTTATCATGCTAGGATTAACAGGAAAAAGCAAAAAATTTCAGAATTGCACCTTGCAATGTGGAGATATTACTGTTTGTGCATTTACAATATTCATTGATTTTTGCCATTGAAAAACATGTTTTTCATATACCAGAAATGTTTGAAGCTACTGACTGAATGAAAGGAGCTGGCATCTCACTCTCTTTGAATCTTTATCATGCTAGGATTAACATGAAAAAGCTAAAAATTTCAGAATTGCACCGTGCAATGTGGAGATATTACTGTTTGTGCATTTACAATATTCATTGATTTTTGCCATTGAAAAACATGTTTTTCATATACCAGAAATGTTTGAAGCTACTGACTGAATGAAAGGAGCTGGCATCTCACTCTCTTTGAATCTTCTTTATCATGCTAGGATTAGCAGGAAAAAGCAAAAAATTTCAGAATTGCACCTTGCAATGTGGAGATATTACTGTTTGTGCATTTACAATATTCATTGATTTTTGCCATTGAAAAACATGTTTTTCATATACCAGAAATGTTTGAAGCTACTGACTGAATGAAAGGAGCTGGCATCTCACTCTCTTTGAATCTTCTTTATCATGCTAGGATTAACAGGAAAAAGCTAAAAATTTCAGAATTGCACCGTGCAATGTGGAGATATTACTGTTTGTGCATTTACAATATTCATTGATTTTTGCCATTGAAAAACATGTTTTTCATATACCAGAAATGTTTGAAGCTACTGACTGAATGAAAGGAGCTGGCATCTCACTCTCTTTGAATCTTCTTTATCATGCTAGGATTAGCAGGAAAAAGCAAAAAATTTCAGAATTGCACCTTGCAATGTGGAGATATTACTGTTTGTGCATTTACAATATTCATTGATTTTTGCCATTGAAAAACATGTTTTTCATATACCAGAAATGTTTGAAGCTACTGACTGAATGAAAGGAGCTGGCATCTCACTCTCTTTGAATCTTCTTTATCATGCTAGGATTAACAGGAAAAAGCAAAAAATTTCAGAATTGCACCTTGCAATGTGGAGATATTACTGTTTGTGCATTTACAATATTCATTGATTTTTGCCATTGAAAAACATGTTTTTCATATACCAGAAATGTTTGAAGCTACTGACTGAATGAAAGGAGCTGGCATCTCACTCTGAATCTTCTTTATCATGCTAGGATTAGCAGGAAAAAGCAAAAAATTTCAAAATTGCACCTTGCAATGTGGAGATATTACTGTTTGTGCATTTACAATATTCATTGATTTTTGCCATTGAAAAACATGTTTTTCATATACCAGAAATGTTTGAAGCTACTGACTGAAAGGAGCTGGCATCTCACTCTCTTTGAATCTTCTTTATCATGCTAGGATTAACAGGAAAAAGCTAAAAATTTCAGAATTGTACCGTGCAATGTGGAGATATTACTGTTTGTGCATTTACAATACTCATTGATTTTTGCCATTGAAAAACATGTTTTTCATATACCAGAAATGTTTGAAGCTACTGACTGAATGAAAGGAGCTGGCATCTCACTCTCTTTGAATCTTCTTTATCATGCTAAGAGGAGCAGGAAAAAGCAAAAAATTTCAGAATTGCACCTTCAATGCGGAGAAATTACTCTTTGTGCATTTACAATATTCATTGATTTTTGCCATTGAAAAACGTCCAGAAATGATTGAAGCTACTGACTGAATGAAAGGAGCTGGCATCTCACTCTCTTTGAATCTTCTTTATCATGCTAAGAGGAGCAGGAAAAAGCAAAAAAATTTCAGAATTGCACCTTGCAATGCGGAGAAATTACTGTTTGTGCATTTACAATATTCATTAATTTTTGCCATTGAAAAACATCATGTTATTCATATACCAGAAATGATTGAAGCTACTGACTGAATGAAAGGAGCTGGCATCTCACTCTCTTTGAATCTTCTTTATCATGCTAAGAGGAGCAGGAAAAAGCAAAAAATTTCAGAATTGCACCTTGCAATGTGGAGAAATTACTGTTTGTGCATTTACAATATTCATTGATTTTTGCCATTGAAAAACATCATGTTATTCATATACCAGAAATGTTTGAAGCTACTGACTGAATGAAAGGAGCTGGCATCTCACTCTCTTTGAATCTTCTTTATCATACTAAGAGGAGCAGGAAAAAGCAAAAAATTTCAGAATTGCACCTTGCAATGCGGAGAAATTACTGTTTGTGCATTTACAATATTCATTGATTTTTGCCATTGAAAAACGTCCAGAAATGATTGAAGCTACTGACTGAATGAAAGGAGCTGGCATCTCACTCTCTTTGAATCTTCTTTATCATGCTAAGAGGAGCAGGAAAAAGCAAAAAATTTCAGAATTGCACCTTGCAATGCAGAGAAATTACTGTTTGTGCATTTACAATATTCATTGATTTTTGCCATTGAAAAACGTCCAGAAATGATTGAAGCTACTGACTGAATGAAAGGAGCTGGCATCTCACTCTCTTTAAATCTTCTTTATCATGCTAAGAGGAGCAGGAAAAAGCAAAAAATTTCAGAATTGCACCTTGCAATGCGGAGAAATTACTGTTTGTGCATTTACAATATTCATTGATTTTTGCCGCCATTGAAAAACATCATGTTATTCATATACCAGAAATGTTTGAAGCTACTGACTGAATGAAAGGAGCTGGCATCTCACTCTCTTTGAATCTTCTTTATCATGCTAGGATTAACAGGAAAAAGCTAAAAATTTCAGAATTGCACCGTGCAATGTGGAGATATTACTGTTTGTGCATTTACAATATTCATTGATTTTTGCCATTGAAAAACATGTTTTTCATATACCAGAAATGTTTGAAGCTACTGACTGAATGAAAGGAGCTGGCATCTCACTCTCTTTGAATCTTCTTTATCATGCTAGGATTAGCAGGAAAAAGCAAAAAATTTCAGAATTGCTCCTTGCAATGTGGAGATATTACTGTTTGTGCATTTACAATATTCATTGATTTTTGCCATTGAAAAACATGTTTTTCATATACCAGAAATGTTTGAAGCTACTGACTGAATGAAAGGAGCTGGCATCTCACTCTCTTTGAATCTTCTTTATCATGCTAGGATTAGCAGGAAAAAGCAAAAAATTTCAGAATTGCACCTTGCAATGTGGAGATATTACTGTTTGTGCATTTACAATATTCATTGATTTTTGCCATTGAAAAACATGTTTTTCATATACCAGAAATGTTTGAAGCTACTGACTGAATGAAAGGAGCTGGCATCTCACTCTCTTTGAATCTTCTTTATCATGCTAGGATTAACAGGAAAAAGCTAAAAATTTCAGAATTGCACCGTGCAATGTGGAGATATTACTGTTTGTGCATTTACAATATTCATTGATTTTTGCCATTGAAAAACATGTTTTTCATATACCAGAAATGTTTGAAGCTACTGACTGAATGAAAGGAGCTGGCATCTCACTCTCTTTGAATCTTCTTTATCATGCTAGGATTAGCAGGAAAAAGCAAAAAATTTCAGAATTGCACCTTGCAATGTGGAGATATTACTGTTTGTGCATTTACAATATTCATTGATTTTTGCCATTGAAAAACATGTTTTTCATATACCAGAAATGTTTGAAGCTACTGACTGAATGAAAGGAGCTGGCATCTCACTCTCTTTGAATCTTCTTTATCATGCTAGGATTAACAGGAAAAAGCTAAAAATTTCAGAATTGCACCGTGCAATGTGGAGATATTACTGTTTGTGCATTTACAATATTCATTGATTTTTGCCATTGAAAAACATGTTTTTCATATACCAGAAATGTTTGAAGCTACTGACTGAATGAAAGGAGCTGGCATCTCACTCTCTTTGAATCTTCTTTATCATGCTAAGAGGAGCAGGAAAAAGCAAAAAATTTCAGAATTGCACCTTGCAATGTGGAGAAATTACTGTTTGTGCATTTACAATATTCATTGATTTTTGCCATTGAAAAACGTCCAGAAATGATTGAAGCTACTGACTGAATGAAAGGAGCTGGCATCTCACTCTCTTTGAATCTTCTTTATCATGCTAAGAGGAGCAGGAAAAAGCAAAAAATTTCAGAATTGCACCTTGCAATGCGGAGAAATTACTGTTTGTGCATTTACAATATTCATTGATTTTTGCCGCCATTGAAAAACATCATGTTATTCATATACCAGAAATGTTTGAAGCTACTGACTGAATGAAAGGAGCTGGCATCTCACTCTCTTTGAATCTTCTTTATCATGCTAGGATTAACAGGAAAAAGCTAAAAATTTCAGAATTGCACCGTGCAATGTGGAGATATTACTGTTTGTACATTTACAATATTCATTGATTTTTGCCATTGAAAAACATGTTTTTCATATACCAGAAATGTTTGAAGCTACTGACTGAATGAAAGGAGCTGGCATCTCACTCTCTTTGAATCTTCTTTATCATGCTAGGATTAGCAGGAAAAAGCAAAAAATTTCAGAATTGCTCCTTGCAATGTGGAGATATTACTGTTTGTGCATTTACAATATTCATTGATTTTTGCCATTGAAAAACATGTTTTTCATATACCAGAAATGTTTGAAGCTACTGACTGAATGAAAGGAGCTGGCATCTCACTCTCTTTGAATCTTCTTTATCATGCTAGGATTAGCAGGAAAAAGCAAAAAATTTCAGAATTGCACCTTGCAATGTGGAGATATTACTGTTTGTGCATTTACAATATTCATTGATTTTTGCCATTGAAAAACATGTTTTTCATATACCAGAAATGTTTGAAGCTACTGACTGAATGAAAGGAGCTGGCATCTCACTCTCTTTGAATCTTCTTTATCATGCTAGGATTAACAGGAAAAAGCTAAAAATTTCAGAATTGCACCGTGCAATGTGGAGATATTACTGTTTGTGCATTTACAATATTCATTGATTTTTGCCATTGAAAAACATGTTTTTCATATACCAGAAATGTTTGAAGCTACTGACTGAATGAAAGGAGCTGGCATCTCACTCTCTTTGAATCTTCTTTATCATGCTAGGATTAGCAGGAAAAAGCAAAAAATTTCAGAATTGCACCTTGCAATGTGGAGATATTACTGTTTGTGCATTTACAATATTCATTGATTTTTGCCATTGAAAAACATGTTTTTCATATACCAGAAATGTTTGAAGCTACTGACTGAATGAAAGGAGCTGGCATCTCACTCTCTTTGAATCTTCTTTATCATGCTAGGATTAACAGGAAAAAGCTAAAAATTTCAGAATTGCACCGTGCAATGTGGAGATATTACTGTTTGTGCATTTACAATATTCATTGATTTTTGCCATTGAAAAACATGTTTTTCATATACCAGAAATGTTTGAAGCTACTGACTGAATGAAAGGAGCTGGCATCTCACTCTCTTTGAATCTTCTTTATCATGCTAAGAGGAGCAGGAAAAAGCAAAAAATTTCAGAATTGCACCTTGCAATGTGGAGAAATTACTGTTTGTGCATTTACAATATTCATTGATTTTTGCCATTGAAAAACATCATGTTATTCATATACCAGAAATGTTTGAAGCTACTGACTGAATGAAAGGAGCTGGCATCTCACTCTCTTTGAATCTTCTTTATCATACTAAGAGGAGCAGGAAAAAGCAAAAAATTTCAGAATTGCACCTTGCAATGCGGAGAAATTACTGTTTGTGCATTTACAATATTCATTGATTTTTGCCATTGAAAAACGTCCAGAAATGATTGAAGCTACTGACTGAATGAAAGGAGCTGGCATCTCACTCTCTTTGAATCTTCTTTATCATGCTAAGAGGAGCAGGAAAAAGCAAAAAATTTCAGAATTGCACCTTGCAATGCAGAGAAATTACTGTTTGTGCATTTACAATATTCATTGATTTTTGCCATTGAAAAACGTCCAGAAATGATTGAAGCTACTGACTGAATGAAAGGAGCTGGCATCTCACTCTCTTTGAATCTTCTTTATCATGCTAAGAGGAGCAGGAAAAAGCAAAAAATTTCAGAATTGCACCTTGCAATGCGGAGAAATTACTGTTTGTGCATTTACAATATTCATTGATTTTTGCCGCCATTGAAAAACATCATGTTATTCATATACCAGAAATGTTTGAAGCTACTGACTGAATGAAAGGAGCTGGCATCTCACTCTCTTTGAATCTTCTTTATCATGCTAGGATTAACAGGAAAAAGCTAAAAATTTCAGAATTGCACTGTGCAATGTGGAGATATTACTGTTTGTGCATTTACAATATTCATTGATTTTTGCCATTGAAAAACATGTTTTTCATATACCAGAAATGTTTGAAGCTACTGACTGAATGAAAGGAGCTGGCATCTCACTCTCTTTGAATCTTCTTTATCATGCTAGGATTAGCAGGAAAAAGCAAAAAATTTCAGAATTGCACCTTGCAATGTGGAGATATTACTGTTTGTGCATTTACAATATTCATTGATTTTTGCCATTGAAAAACATGTTTTTCATATACCAGAAATGTTTGAAGCTACTGACTGAATGAAAGGAGCTGGCATCTCACTCTCTTTGAATCTTCTTTATCATGCTAGGATTAACAGGAAAAAGCTAAAAATTTCAGAATTGCACCGTGCAATGTGGAGATATTACTGTTTGTGCATTTACAATATTCATTGATTTTTGCCATTGAAAAACATGTTTTTCATATACCAGAAATGTTTGAAGCTACTGACTGAATGAAAGGAGCTGGCATCTCACTCTCTTTGAATCTTCTTTATCATGCTAGGATTAGCAGGAAAAAGCAAAAAATTTCAGAATTGCACCTTGCAATGTGGAGATATTACTGTTTGTGCATTTACAATATTCATTGATTTTTGCCATTGAAAAACATGTTTTTCATATACCAGAAATGTTTGAAGCTACTGACTGAATGAAAGGAGCTGGCATCTCACTCTCTTTGAATCTTCTTTATCATGCTAGGATTAACAGGAAAAAGCTAAAAATTTCAGAATTGCACCGTGCAATGTGGAGATATTACTGTTTGTGCATTTACAATATTCATTGATTTTTGCCATTGAAAAACATGTTTTTCATATACCAGAAATGTTTGAAGCTACTGACTGAATGAAAGGAGCTGGCATCTCACTCTCTTTGAATCTTCTTTATCATGCTAGGATTAGCAGGAAAAAGCAAAAAATTTCAGAATTGCACCTTGCAATGTGGAGATATTACTGTTTGTGCATTTACAATATTCATTGATTTTTGCCATTGAAAAACATGTTTTTCATATACCAGAAATGTTTGAAGCTACTGACTGAATGAAAGGAGCTGGCATCTCACTCTCTTTGAATCTTCTTTATCATGCTAGGATTAACAGGAAAAAGCAAAAAATTTCAGAATTGCACCTTGCAATGTGGAGATATTACTGTTTGTGCATTTACAATATTCATTGATTTTTGCCATTGAAAAACATGTTTTTCATATACCAGAAATGTTTGAAGCTACTGACTGAATGAAAGGAGCTGGCATCTCACTCTCTTTGAATCTTCTTTATCATGCTAGGATTAACAGGAAAAAGCTAAAAATTTCAGCATTGCACCGTGCAATGTGGAGATATTAGTTTGTGCATTTACAATATTCATTGATTTTTGCCATTGAAAAACATGTTTTTCATATACCAGAAATGTTTGAAGCTACTGACTGAATGAAAGGAGCTGGCATCTCACTCTCTTTGAATCTTCTTTATCATGCTAGGATTAGCAGGAAAAAGCAAAAAATTTCAGAATTGCACCTTGCAATGTGGAGATATTACTGTTTGTGCATTTACAATATTCATTGATTTTTGCCATTGAAAAACATGTTTTTCATATACCAGAAATGTTTGAAGCTACTGACTGAATGAAAGGAGCTGGCATCTCACTCTCTTTGAATCTTCTTTATCATGCTAGGATTAACAGGAAAAAGCAAAAAATTTCAGAATTGCACCTTGCAATGTGGAGATATTACTGTTTGTGCATTTACAATATTCATTGATTTTTGCCATTGAAAAACATGTTTTTCATATACCAGAAATGTTTGAAGCTACTGACTGAATGAAAGGAGCTGGCATCTCACTCTTTGAATCTTCTTTATCATGCTAGGATTAACAGGAAAAAGCTAAAAATTTCAGAATTGCACCGTGCAATGTGGAGATATTACTGTTTGTGCATTTACAATATTCATTGATTTTTGCCATTGAAAAACATGTTTTTCATATACCAGAAATGTTTGAAGCTACTGACTGAATGAAAGGAGCTGGCATCTCACTCTCTTTGAATCTTCTTTATCATGCTAGGATTAACAGGAAAAAGCAAAAAATTTCAGAATTGCACCTTGCAATGTGGAGATATTACTGTTTGTGCATTTACAATATTCATTGATTTTTGCCATTGAAAAACATGTTTTTCATATACCAGAAATGTTTGAAGCTACTGACTGAATGAAAGGAGCTGGCATCTCACTCTCTTTGAATCTTCTTTATCATGCTAGGATTAACAGGAAAAAGCTAAAAATTTCAGAATTGCACCGTGCAATGTGGAGATATTACTGTTTGTGCATTTACAATATTCATTGATTTTTGCCATTGAAAAACATGTTTTTCATATACCAGAAATGTTTGAAGCTACTGACTGAATGAAAGGAGCTGGCATCTCACTCTCTTTGAATCTTCTTTATCATGCTAGGATTAGCAGGAAAAAGCAAAAAATTTCAGAATTGCACCTTGCAATGTGGAGATATTACTGTTTGTGCATTTACAATATTCATTGATTTTTGCCATTGAAAAACATGTTTTTCATATACCAGAAATGTTTGAAGCTACTGACTGAATGAAAGGAGCTGGCATCTCACTCTCTTTGAATCTTCTTTATCATGCTAGGATTAACAGGAAAAAGCTAAAAATTTCAGAATTGCACCGTGCAATGTGGAGATATTACTGTTTGTGCATTTACAATATTCATTGATTTTTGCCATTGAAAAACATGTTTTTCATATACCAGAAATGTTTGAAGCTACTGACTGAATGAAAGGAGCTGGCATCTCACTCTCTTTGAATCTTCTTTATCATGCTAGGATTAGCAGGAAAAAGCAAAAAATTTCAGAATTGCACCTTGCAATGTGGAGATATTACTGTTTGTGCATTTACAATATTCATTGATTTTTGCCATTGAAAAACATGTTTTTCATATACCAGAAATGTTTGAAGCTACTGACTGAATGAAAGGAGCTGGCATCTCACTCTCTTTGAATCTTCTTTATCATGCTAGGATTAACAGGAAAAAGCAAAAAATTTCAGAATTGCACCTTGCAATGTGGAGATATTACTGTTTGTGCATTTACAATATTCATTGATTTTTGCCATTGAAAAACATGTTTTTCATATACCAGAAATGTTTGAAGCTACTGACTGAATGAAAGGAGCTGGCATCTCACTCTCTTTGAATCTTCTTTATCATGCTAGGATTAACAGGAAAAAGCTAAAAATTTCAGAATTGCACCGTGCAATGTGGAGATATTACTGTTTGTGCATTTACAATATTCATTGATTTTTGCCATTGAAAAACATGTTTTTCATATACCAGAAATGTTTGAAGCTACTGACTGAATGAAAGGAGCTGGCATCTCACTCTCTTTGAATCTTCTTTATCATGCTAGGATTAGCAGGAAAAAGCAAAAAATTTCAGAATTGCACCTTGCAATGTGGAGATATTACTGTTTGTGCATTTACAATATTCATTGATTTTTGCCATTGAAAAACATGTTTTTCATATACCAGAAATGTTTGAAGCTACTGACTGAATGAAAGGAGCTGGCATCTCACTCTCTTTGAATCTTCTTTATCATGCTAGGATTAACAGGAAAAAGCTAAAAATTTCAGAATTGCACCGTGCAATGTGGAGATATTACTGTTTGTGCATTTACAATATTCATTGATTTTTGCCATTGAAAAACATGTTTTTCATATACCAGAAATGTTTGAAGCTACTGACTGAATGAAAGGAGCTGGCATCTCACTCTCTTTGAATCTTCTTTATCATGCTAGGATTAGCAGGAAAAAGCAAAAAATTTCAGAATTGCACCTTGCAATGTGGAGATATTACTGTTTGTGCATTTACAATATTCATTGATTTTTGCCATTGAAAAACATGTTTTTCATATACCAGAAATGTTTGAAGCTACTGACTGAATGAAAGGAGCTGGCATCTCACTCTCTTTGAATCTTCTTTATCATGCTAGGATTAACAGGAAAAAGCAAAAAATTTCAGAATTGCACCTTGCAATGTGGAGATATTACTGTTTGTGCATTTACAATATTCATTGATTTTTGCCATTGAAAAACATGTTTTTCATATACCAGAAATGTTTGAAGCTACTGACTGAATGAAAGGAGCTGGCATCTCACTCTCTTTGAATCTTTATCATGCTAGGATTAACATGAAAAAGCTAAAAATTTCAGAATTGCACCGTGCAATGTGGAGATATTACTGTTTGTGCATTTACAATATTCATTGATTTTTGCCATTGAAAAACATGTTTTTCATATACCAGAAATGTTTGAAGCTACTGACTGAATGAAAGGAGCTGGCATCTCACTCTCTTTGAATCTTCTTTATCATGCTAGGATTAGCAGGAAAAAGCAAAAAATTTCAGAATTGCACCTTGCAATGTGGAGATATTACTGTTTGTGCATTTACAATATTCATTGATTTTTGCCATTGAAAAACATGTTTTTCATATACCAGAAATGTTTGAAGCTACTGACTGAATGAAAGGAGCTGGCATCTCACTCTCTTTGAATCTTCTTTATCATGCTAGGATTAACAGGAAAAAGCTAAAAATTTCAGAATTGCACCGTGCAATGTGGAGATATTACTGTTTGTGCATTTACAATATTCATTGATTTTTGCCATTGAAAAACATGTTTTTCATATACCAGAAATGTTTGAAGCTACTGACTGAATGAAAGGAGCTGGCATCTCACTCTCTTTGAATCTTCTTTATCATGCTAGGATTAGCAGGAAAAAGCAAAAAATTTCAGAATTGCACCTTGCAATGTGGAGATATTACTGTTTGTGCATTTACAATATTCATTGATTTTTGCCATTGAAAAACATGTTTTTCATATACCAGAAATGTTTGAAGCTACTGACTGAATGAAAGGAGCTGGCATCTCACTCTCTTTGAATCTTCTTTATCATGCTAGGATTAACAGGAAAAAGCTAAAAATTTCAGAATTGCACCGTGCAATGTGGAGATATTACTGTTTGTGCATTTACAATATTCATTGATTTTTGCCATTGAAAAACATGTTTTTCATATACCAGAAATGTTTGAAGCTACTGACTGAATGAAAGGAGCTGGCATCTCACTCTCTTTGAATCTTCTTTATCATGCTAGGATTAGCAGGAAAAAGCAAAAAATTTCAGAATTGCACCTTGCAATGTGGAGATATTACTGTTTGTGCATTTACAATATTCATTGATTTTTGCCATTGAAAAACATGTTTTTCATATACCAGAAATGTTTGAAGCTACTGACTGAATGAAAGGAGCTGGCATCTCACTCTCTTTGAATCTTCTTTATCATGCTAGGATTAACAGGAAAAAGCAAAAAATTTCAGAATTGCACCTTGCAATGTGGAGATATTACTGTTTGTGCATTTACAATATTCATTGATTTTTGCCATTGAAAAACATGTTTTTCATATACCAGAAATGTTTGAAGCTACTGACTGAATGAAAGGAGCTGGCATCTCACTCTGAATCTTCTTTATCATGCTAGGATTAGCAGGAAAAAGCAAAAAATTTCAAAATTGCACCTTGCAATGTGGAGATATTACTGTTTGTGCATTTACAATATTCATTGATTTTTGCCATTGAAAAACATGTTTTTCATATACCAGAAATGTTTGAAGCTACTGACTGAATGAAAGGAGCTGGCATCTCACTCTCTTTGAATCTTCTTTATCATGCTAGGATTAACAGGAAAAAGCAAAGAATTTCAGAATTGCACCTTGCAATGTGGAGATATTACTGTTTGTGCATTTACAATATTCATTGATTTTTGCCATTGAAAAACATGTTTTTCATATACCAGAAATGTTTGAAGCTACTGACTGAATGAAAGGAGCTGGCATCTCACTCTCTTTGAATCTTCTTTATCATGCTAGGATTAACAGGAAAAAGCTAAAAATTTCAGAATTGCACCGTGCAATGTGGAGATATTACTGTTTGTGCATTTACAATATTCATTGATTTTTGCCATTGAAAAACATGTTTTTCATATACCAGAAATGTTTGAAGCTACTGACTGAATGAAAGGAGCTGGCATCTCACTCTCTTTGAATCTTCTTTATCATGCTAAGAGGAGCAGGAAAAAGCAAAAAATTTCAGAATTGCACCTTCAATGCGGAGAAATTACTCTTTGTGCATTTACAATATTCATTGATTTTTGCCATTGAAAAACGTCCAGAAATGATTGAAGCTACTGACTGAATGAAAGGAGCTGGCATCTCACTCTCTTTGAATCTTCTTTATCATGCTAAGAGGAGCAGGAAAAAGCAAAAAAATTTCAGAATTGCACCTTGCAATGCGGAGAAATTACTGTTTGTGCATTTACAATATTCATTAATTTTTGCCATTGAAAAACATCATGTTATTCATATACCAGAAATGATTGAAGCTACTGACTGAATGAAAGGAGCTGGCATCTCACTCTCTTTGAATCTTCTTTATCATGCTAAGAGGAGCAGGAAAAAGCAAAAAATTTCAGAATTGCACCTTGCAATGTGGAGAAATTACTGTTTGTGCATTTACAATATTCATTGATTTTTGCCATTGAAAAACATCATGTTATTCATATACCAGAAATGTTTGAAGCTACTGACTGAATGAAAGGAGCTGGCATCTCACTCTCTTTGAATCTTCTTTATCATACTAAGAGGAGCAGGAAAAAGCAAAAAATTTCAGAATTGCACCTTGCAATGCGGAGAAATTACTGTTTGTGCATTTACAATATTCATTGATTTTTGCCATTGAAAAACATGTTTTTCATATACCAGAAATGATTGAAGCTACTGACTGAATGAAAGGAGCTGGCATCTCACTCTCTTTGAATCTTCTTTATCATGCTAAGAGGAGCAGGAAAAAGCAAAAAATTTCAGAATTGCACCTTGCAATGCAGAGAAATTACTGTTTGTGCATTTACAATATTCATTGATTTTTGCCATTGAAAAACGTCCAGAAATGATTGAAGCTACTGACTGAATGAAAGGAGCTGGCATCTCACTCTCTTTGAATCTTCTTTATCATGCTAAGAGGAGCAGGAAAAAGCAAAAAATTTCAGAATTGCACCTTGCAATGCGGAGAAATTACTGTTTGTGCATTTACAATATTCATTGATTTTTGCCGCCATTGAAAAACATCATGTTATTCATATACCAGAAATGTTTGAAGCTACTGACTGAATGAAAGGAGCTGGCATCTCACTCTCTTTGAATCTTCTTTATCATGCTAGGATTAACAGGAAAAAGCTAAAAATTTCAGAATTGCACCGTGCAATGTGGAGATATTACTGTTTGTGCATTTACAATATTCATTGATTTTTGCCATTGAAAAACATGTTTTTCATATACCAGAAATGTTTGAAGCTACTGACTGAATGAAAGGAGCTGGCATCTCACTCTCTTTGAATCTTCTTTATCATGCTAGGATTAGCAGGAAAAAGCAAAAAATTTCAGAATTGCTCCTTGCAATGTGGAGATATTACTGTTTGTGCATTTACAATATTCATTGATTTTTGCCATTGAAAAA
Source organism: Phyllobates terribilis (assembly GCF_046119375.1). NCBI lineage: Eukaryota > Metazoa > Chordata > Amphibia > Anura > Dendrobatidae > Phyllobates > Phyllobates terribilis. Next base: position 78,511 of record NW_027365568.1, on the reverse strand, counting down.
CATGTTTTTCATATACCAGAAATGTTTGAAGCTACTGACTGAATGAAAGGAGCTGGCATCTCACTCTCTTTGAATCTTCTTTATCATGCTAGGATTAGCAGGAAAAAGCAAAAAATTTCAGAATTGCACCTTGCAATGTGGAGATATTACTGTTTGTGCATTTACAATATTCATTGATTTTTGCCATTGAAAAACATGTTTTTCATATACCAGAAATGTTTGAAGCTACTGACTGAATGAAAGGAGCTGGCATCTCACTCTCTTTGAATCTTCTTTATCATGCTAGGATTAACAGGAAAAAGCTAAAAATTTCAGAATTGCACCGTGCAATGTGGAGATATTACTGTTTGTGCATTTACAATATTCATTGATTTTTGCCATTGAAAAACATGTTTTTCATATACCAGAAATGTTTGAAGCTACTGACTGAATGAAAGGAGCTGGCATCTCACTCTCTTTGAATCTTCTTTATCATGCTAGGATTAGCAGGAAAAAGCAAAAAATTTCAGAATTGCACCTTGCAATGTGGAGATATTACTGTTTGTGCATTTACAATATTCATTGATTTTTGCCATTGAAAAACATGTTTTTCATATACCAGAAATGTTTGAAGCTACTGACTGAATGAAAGGAGCTGGCATCTCACTCTCTTTGAATCTTCTTTATCATGCTAGGATTAACAGGAAAAAGCTAAAAATTTCAGAATTGCACCGTGCAATGTGGAGATATTACTGTTTGTGCATTTACAATATTCATTGATTTTTGCCATTGAAAAACATGTTTTTCATATACCAGAAATGTTTGAAGCTACTGACTGAATGAAAGGAGCTGGCATCTCACTCTCTTTGAATCTTCTTTATCATGCTAAGAGGAGCAGGAAAAAGCAAAAAATTTCAGAATTGCACCTTGCAATGTGGAGAAATTACTGTTTGTGCATTTACAATATTCATTGATTTTTGCCATTGAAAACATCATGTTATTCATATACCAGAAATGTTGAAGCTACTGACTGAATGAAAGGAGCTGGCATCTCACTCTCTTTGAATCTTCTTTATCATACTAAGAGGAGCAGGAAAAAGCAAAAAATTTCAGAATTGCACCTTGCAATGCGGAGAAATTACTGTTTGTGCATTTACAATATTCATTGATTTTTGCCATTGAAAAACGTCCAGAAATGATTGATGAATGAAAGGAGCTGGCATCTCACTCTCTTTGAATCTTCTTTATCATGCTGAGGAGCAGGAAAAAGCAAAAAATTTCAGAATTGCACCTTGCAATGCAGAGAAATTACTGTTTGTGCATTTACAATATTCATTGATTTTTGCCATTGAAAAACGTCCAGAAATGATTGAAGCTACTGACTGAATGAAAGGAGCTGGCATCTCACTCTCTTTGAATCTTCTTTATCATGCTAAGAGGAGCAGGAAAAAGCAAAAAATTTCAGAATTGCACCTTGCAATGCGGAGAAATTACTGTTTGTGCATTTACAATATTCATTGATTTTTGCCGCCATTGAAAAACATCATGTTATTCATATACCAGAAATGTTTGAAGCTACTGACTGAATGAAAGGAGCTGGCATCTCACTCTCTTTGAATCTTCTTTATCATGCTAGGATTAACAGGAAAAAGCTAAAAATTTCAGAATTGCACCGTGCAATGTGGAGATATTACTGTTTGTGCATTTACAATATTCATTGATTTTTGCCATTGAAAAACATGTTTTTCATATACCAGAAATGTTTGAAGCTACTGACTGAATGAAAGGAGCTGGCATCTCACTCTCTTTGAATCTTCTTTATCATGCTAGGATTAGCAGGAAAAAGCAAAAAATTTCAGAATTGCTCCTTGCAATGTGGAGATATTACTGTTTGTGCATTTACAATATTCATTGATTTTTGCCATTGAAAAACATGTTTTTCATATACCAGAAATGTTTGAAGCTACTGACTGAATGAAAGGAGCTGGCATCTCACTCTCTTTGAATCTTCTTTATCATGCTAAGAGGAGCAGGAAAAAGCAAAAAATTTCAGAATTGCACCTTGCAATGTGGAGAAATTACTGTTTGTGCATTTACAATATTCATTGATTTTTGCCATTGAAAAACATCATGTTATTCATATACCAGAAATGTTTGAAGCTACTGACTGAATGAAAGGAGCTGGCATCTCACTCTCTTTGAATCTTCTTTATCATACTAAGAGGAGCAGGAAAAAGCAAAAAATTTCAGAATTGCACCTTGCAATGCGGAGAAATTACTGTTTGTGCATTTACAATATTCATTGATTTTTGCCATTGAAAAACGTCCAGAAATGATTGAAGCTACTGACTGAATGAAAGGAGCTGGCATCTCACTCTCTTTGAATCTTCTTTATCATGCTGAGGAGCAGGAAAAAGCAAAAAATTTCAGAATTGCACCTTGCAATGCAGAGAAATTACTGTTTGTGCATTTACAATATTCATTGATTTTTGCCATTGAAAAACGTCCAGAAATGATTGAAGCTACTGACTGAATGAAAGGAGCTGGCATCTCACTCTCTTTGAATCTTCTTTATCATGCTAAGAGGAGCAGGAAAAAGCAAAAAATTTCAGAATTGCACCTTGCAATGCGGAGAAATTACTGTTTGTGCATTTACAATATTCATTGATTTTTGCCGCCATTGAAAAACATCATGTTATTCATATACCAGAAATGTTTGAAGCTACTGACTGAATGAAAGGAGCTGGCATCTCACTCTCTTTGAATCTTCTTTATCATGCTAGGATTAACAGGAAAAAGCTAAAAATTTCAGAATTGCACCGTGCAATGTGGAGATATTACTGTTTGTGCATTTACAATATTCATTGATTTTTGCCATTGAAAAACATGTTTTTCATATACCAGAAATGTTTGAAGCTACTGACTGAATGAAAGGAGCTGGCATCTCACTCTCTTTGAATCTTCTTTATCATGCTAGGATTAGCAGGAAAAAGCAAAAAATTTCAGAATTGCTCCTTGCAATGTGGAGATATTACTGTTTGTGCATTTACAATATTCATTGATTTTTGCCATTGAAAAACATGTTTTTCATATACCAGAAATGTTTGAAGCTACTGACTGAATGAAAGGAGCTGGCATCTCACTCTCTTTGAATCTTCTTTATCATGCTAGGATTAGCAGGAAAAAGCAAAAAATTTCAGAATTGCACCTTGCAATGTGGAGATATTACTGTTTGTGCATTTACAATATTCATTGATTTTTGCCATTGAAAAACATGTTTTTCATATACCAGAAATGTTTGAAGCTACTGACTGAATGAAAGGAGCTGGCATCTCACTCTCTTTGAATCTTCTTTATCATGCTAGGATTAACAGGAAAAAGCTAAAAATTTCAGAATTGCACCGTGCAATGTGGAGATATTACTGTTTGTGCATTTACAATATTCATTGATTTTTGCCATTGAAAAACATGTTTTTCATATACCAGAAATGTTTGAAGCTACTGACTGAATGAAAGGAGCTGGCATCTCACTCTCTTTGAATCTTCTTTATCATGCTAGGATTAGCAGGAAAAAGCAAAAAATTTCAGAATTGCACCTTGCAATGTGGAGATATTACTGTTTGTGCATTTACAATATTCATTGATTTTTGCCATTGAAAAACATGTTTTTCATATACCAGAAATGTTTGAAGCTACTGACTGAATGAAAGGAGCTGGCATCTCACTCTCTTTGAATCTTCTTTATCATGCTAAGAGGAGCAGGAAAAAGCAAAAAAATTTCAGAATTGCACCTTGCAATGCGGAGAAATTACTGTTTGTGCATTTACAATATTCATTAATTTTTGCCATTGAAAAACATCATGTTATTCATATACCAGAAATGATTGAAGCTACTGACTGAATGAAAGGAGCTGGCATCTCACTCTCTTTGAATCTTCTTTATCATGCTAAGAGGAGCAGGAAAAAGCAAAAAATTTCAGAATTGCACCTTGCAATGTGGAGAAATTACTGTTTGTGCATTTACAATATTCATTGATTTTTGCCATTGAAAAACATCATGTTATTCATATACCAGAAATGTTTGAAGCTACTGACTGAATGAAAGGAGCTGGCATCTCACTCTCTTTGAATCTTCTTTATCATACTAAGAGGAGCAGGAAAAAGCAAAAAATTTCAGAATTGCACCTTGCAATGCGGAGAAATTACTGTTTGTGCATTTACAATATTCATTGATTTTTGCCATTGAAAAACGTCCAGAAATGATTGAAGCTACTGACTGAATGAAAGGAGCTGGCATCTCACTCTCTTTGAATCTTCTTTATCATGCTAAGAGGAGCAGGAAAAAGCAAAAAATTTCAGAATTGCACCTTGCAATGCAGAGAAATTACTGTTTGTGCATTTACAATATTCATTGATTTTTGCCATTGAAAAACGTCCAGAAATGATTGAAGCTACTGACTGAATGAAAGGAGCTGGCATCTCACTCTCTTTGAATCTTCTTTATCATGCTAAGAGGAGCAGGAAAAAGCAAAAAATTTCAGAATTGCACCTTGCAATGCGGAGAAATTACTGTTTGTGCATTTACAATATTCATTGATTTTTGCCGCCATTGAAAAACATCATGTTATTCATATACCAGAAATGTTTGAAGCTACTGACTGAATGAAAGGAGCTGGCATCTCACTCTCTTTGAATCTTCTTTATCATGCTAGGATTAACAGGAAAAAGCTAAAAATTTCAGAATTGCACCGTGCAATGTGGAGATATTACTGTTTGTGCATTTACAATATTCATTGATTTTTGCCATTGAAAAACATGTTTTTCATATACCAGAAATGTTTGAAGCTACTGACTGAATGAAAGGAGCTGGCATCTCACTCTCTTTGAATCTTCTTTATCATGCTAGGATTAGCAGGAAAAAGCAAAAAATTTCAGAATTGCACCTTGCAATGTGGAGATATTACTGTTTGTGCATTTACAATATTCATTGATTTTTGCCATTGAAAAACATGTTTTTCATATACCAGAAATGTTTGAAGCTACTGACTGAATGAAAGGAGCTGGCATCTCACTCTCTTTGAATCTTCTTTATCATGCTAGGATTAACAGGAAAAAGCTAAAAATTTCAGAATTGCACCGTGCAATGTGGAGATATTACTGTTTGTGCATTTACAATATTCATTGATTTTTGCCATTGAAAAACATGTTTTTCATATACCAGAAATGTTTGAAGCTACTGACTGAATGAAAGGAGCTGGCATCTCACTCTCTTTGAATCTTCTTTATCATGCTAAGAGGAGCAGGAAAAAGCAAAAAATTTCAGAATTGCACCTTGCAATGTGGAGAAATTACTGTTTGTGCATTTACAATATTCATTGATTTTTGCCATTGAAAAACATCATGTTATTCATATACCAGAAATGTTTGAAGCTACTGACTGAATGAAAGGAGCTGGCATCTCACTCTCTTTGAATCTTCTTTATCATACTAAGAGGAGCAGGAAAAAGCAAAAAATTTCAGAATTGCACCTTGCAATGCGGAGAAATTACTGTTTGTGCATTTACAATATTCATTGATTTTTGCCATTGAAAAACGTCCAGAAATGATTGAAGCTACTGACTGAATGAAAGGAGCTGGCATCTCACTCTCTTTGAATCTTCTTTATCATGGTAAGAGGAGCAGGAAAAAGCAAAAAATTTCAGAATTGCACCTTGCAATGCAGAGAAATTACTGTTTGTGCATTTACAATATTCATTGATTTTTGCCATTGAAAAACGTCCAGAAATGATTGAAGCTACTGACTGAATGAAAGGAGCTGGCATCTCACTCTCTTTGAATCTTCTTTATCATGCTAAGAGGAGCAGGAAAAAGCAGAAAATTTCAGAATTGCACCTTGCAATGCGGAGAAATTACTGTTTGTGCATTTACAATATTCATTGATTTTTGCCATTGAAAAACATCATGTTATTCATATACCAGAAATGTTTGAAGCTACTGACTGAATGAAAGGAGCTGGCATCTCACTCTCTTTGAATCTTCTTTATCATGCTAGGATTAACAGGAAAAAGCTAAAAATTTCAGAATTGCACCGTGCAATGTGGAGATATTACTGTTTGTGCATTTACAATATTCATTGATTTTTGCCATTGAAAAACATGTTTTTCATATACCAGAAATGTTTGAAGCTACTGACTGAATGAAAGGAGCTGGCATCTCACTCTCTTTGAATCTTCTTTATCATGCTAGGATTAGCAGGAAAAAGCAAAAAATTTCAGAATTGCTCCTTGCAATGTGGAGATATTACTTTGTGCATTTACAATATTCATTGATTTTTGCCATTGAAAAACATGTTTTTCATATACCAGAAATGTTTGAAGCTACTGACTGAATGAAAGGAGCTGGCATCTCACTCTCTTTGAATCTTCTTTATCATGCTAGGATTAGCAGGAAAAAGCAAAAAATTTCAGAATTGCACCTTGCAATGTGGAGATATTACTGTTTGTGCATTTACAATATTCATTGATTTTTGCCATTGAAAAACATGTTTTTCATATACCAGAAATGTTTGAAGCTACTGACTGAATGAAAGGAGCTGGCATCTCACTCTCTTTGAATCTTCTTTATCATGCTAGGATTAACAGGAAAAAGCTAAAAATTTCAGAATTGCACCGTGCAATGTGGAGATATTACTGTTTGTGCATTTACAATATTCATTGATTTTTGCCATTGAAAAACATGTTTTTCATATACCAGAAATGTTTGAAGCTACTGACTGAATGAAAGGAGCTGGCATCTCACTCTCTTTGAATCTTCTTTATCATGCTAGGATTAGCAGGAAAAAGCAAAAAATTTCAGAATTGCACCTTGCAATGTGGAGATATTACTGTTTGTGCATTTACAATATTCATTGATTTTTGCCATTGAAAAACATGTTTTTCATATACCAGAAATGTTTGAAGCTACTGACTGAATGAAAGGAGCTGGCATCTCACTCTCTTTGAATCTTCTTTATCATGCTAGGATTAACAGGAAAAAGCTAAAAATTTCAGAATTGCACCGTGCAATGTGGAGATATTACTGTTTGTGCATTTACAATATTCATTGATTTTTGCCATTGAAAAACATGTTTTTCATATACCAGAAATGTTTGAAGCTACTGACTGAATGAAAGGAGCTGGCATCTCACTCTCTTTGAATCTTCTTTATCATGCTAGGATTAGCAGGAAAAAGCAAAAAATTTCAGAATTGCACCTTGCAATGTGGAGATATTACTGTTTGTGCATTTACAATATTCATTGATTTTTGCCATTGAAAAACATGTTTTTCATATACCAGAAATGTTTGAAGCTACTGACTGAATGAAAGGAGCTGGCATCTCACTCTCTTTGAATCTTCTTTATCATGCTAGGATTAACAGGAAAAAGCTAAAAATTTCAGAATTGCACCGTGCAATGTGGAGATATTACTGTTTGTGCATTTACAATATTCATTGATTTTTGCCATTGAAAAACATGTTTTTCATATACCAGAAATGTTTGAAGCTACTGACTGAATGAAAGGAGCTGGCATCTCACTCTCTTTGAATCTTCTTTATCATGCTAGGATTAGCAGGAAAAAGCAAAAAATTTCAGAATTGCACCTTGCAATGTGGAGATATTACTGTTTGTGCATTTACAATATTCATTGATTTTTGCCATTGAAAAACATGTTTTTCATATACCAGAAATGTTTGAAGCTACTGACTGAATGAAAGGAGCTGGCATCTCACTCTCTTTGAATCTTCTTTATCATGCTAGGATTAACAGGAAAAAGCAAAAAATTTCAGAATTGCACCTTGCAATGTGGAGATATTACTGTTTGTGCATTTACAATATTCATTGATTTTTGCCATTGAAAAACATGTTTTTCATATACCAGAAATGTTTGAAGCTACTGACTGAATGAAAGGAGCTGGCATCTCACTCTCTTTGAATCTTCTTTATCATGCTAGGATTAACAGGAAAAAGCTAAAAATTTCAGCATTGCACCGTGCAATGTGGAGATATTAGTTTGTGCATTTACAATATTCATTGATTTTTGCCATTGAAAAACATGTTTTTCATATACCAGAAATGTTTGAAGCTACTGACTGAATGAAAGGAGCTGGCATCTCACTCTCTTTGAATCTTCTTTATCATGCTAGGATTAGCAGGAAAAAGCAAAAAATTTCAGAATTGCACCTTGCAATGTGGAGATATTACTGTTTGTGCATTTACAATATTCATTGATTTTTGCCATTGAAAAACATGTTTTTCATATACCAGAAATGTTTGAAGCTACTGACTGAATGAAAGGAGCTGGCATCTCACTCTCTTTGAATCTTCTTTATCATGCTAGGATTAACAGGAAAAAGCAAAAAATTTCAGAATTGCACCTTGCAATGTGGAGATATTACTGTTTGTGCATTTACAATATTCATTGATTTTTGCCATTGAAAAACATGTTTTTCATATACCAGAAATGTTTGAAGCTACTGACTGAATGAAAGGAGCTGGCATCTCACTCTCTTTGAATCTTCTTTATCATGCTAGGATTAACAGGAAAAAGCTAAAAATTTCAGAATTGCACCGTGCAATGTGGAGATATTACTGTTTGTGCATTTACAATATTCATTGATTTTTGCCATTGAAAAACATGTTTTTCATATACCAGAAATGTTTGAAGCTACTGACTGAATGAAAGGAGCTGGCATCTCACTCTCTTTGAATCTTCTTTATCATGCTAGGATTAGCAGGAAAAAGCAAAAAATTTCAGAATTGCACCTTGCAATGTGGAGATATTACTGTTTGTGCATTTACAATATTCATTGATTTTTGCCATTGAAAAACATGTTTTTCATATACCAGAAATGTTTGAAGCTACTGACTGAATGAAAGGAGCTGGCATCTCACTCTCTTTGAATCTTCTTTATCATGCTAGGATTAACAGGAAAAAGCTAAAAATTTCAGAATTGCACCGTGCAATGTGGAGATATTACTGTTTGTGCATTTACAATATTCATTGATTTTTGCCATTGAAAAACATGTTTTTCATATACCAGAAATGTTTGAAGCTACTGACTGAATGAAAGGAGCTGGCATCTCACTCTCTTTGAATCTTCTTTATCATGCTAGGATTAACAGGAAAAAGCTAAAAATTTCAGAATTGCACCGTGCAATGTGGAGATATTACTGTTTGTGCATTTACAATATTCATTGATTTTTGCCATTGAAAAACATGTTTTTCATATACCAGAAATGTTTGAAGCTACTGACTGAATGAAAGGAGCTGGCATCTCACTCTCTTTGAATCTTCTTTATCATGCTAGGATTAGCAGGAAAAAGCAAAAAATTTCAGAATTGCACCTTGCAATGTGGAGATATTACTGTTTGTGCATTTACAATATTCATTGATTTTTGCCATTGAAAAACATGTTTTTCATATACCAGAAATGTTTGAAGCTACTGACTGAATGAAAGGAGCTGGCATCTCACTCTCTTTGAATCTTCTTTATCATGCTAGGATTAACAGGAAAAAGCTAAAAATTTCAGAATTGCACCGTGCAATGTGGAGATATTACTGTTTGTGCATTTACAATATTCATTGATTTTTGCCATTGAAAAACATGTTTTTCATATACCAGAAATGTTTGAAGCTACTGACTGAATGAAAGGAGCTGGCATCTCACTCTCTTTGAATCTTCTTTATCATGCTAGGATTAGCAGGAAAAAGCAAAAAATTTCAGAATTGCACCTTGCAATGTGGAGATATTACTGTTTGTGCATTTACAATATTCATTGATTTTTGCCATTGAAAAACATGTTTTTCATATACCAGAAATGTTTGAAGCTACTGACTGAATGAAAGGAGCTGGCATCTCACTCTCTTTGAATCTTCTTTATCATGCTAGGATTAACAGGAAAAAGCAAAAAATTTCAGAATTGCACCTTGCAATGTGGAGATATTACTGTTTGTGCATTTACAATATTCATTGATTTTTGCCATTGAAAAACATGTTTTTCATATACCAGAAATGTTTGAAGCTACTGACTGAATGAAAGGAGCTGGCATCTCACTCTCTTTGAATCTTCTTTATCATGCTAGGATTAACAGGAAAAAGCTAAAAATTTCAGAATTGCACCGTGCAATGTGGAGATATTACTGTTTGTGCATTTACAATATTCATTGATTTTTGCCATTGAAAAACATGTTTTTCATATACCAGAAATGTTTGAAGCTACTGACTGAATGAAAGGAGCTGGCATCTCACTCTCTTTGAATCTTCTTTATCATGCTAGGATTAGCAGGAAAAAGCAAAAAATTTCAGAATTGCACCTTGCAATGTGGAGATATTACTGTTTGTGCATTTACAATATTCATTGATTTTTGCCATTGAAAAACATGTTTTTCATATACCAGAAATGTTTGAAGCTACTGACTGAATGAAAGGAGCTGGCATCTCACTCTCTTTGAATCTTCTTTATCATGCTAGGATTAGCAGGAAAAAGCAAAAAATTTCAGAATTGCACCTTGCAATGTGGAGATATTACTGTTTGTGCATTTACAATATTCATTGATTTTTGCCATTGAAAAACATGTTTTTCATATACCAGAAATGTTTGAAGCTACTGACTGAATGAAAGGAGCTGGCATCTCACTCTCTTTGAATCTTCTTTATCATGCTAGGATTAACAGGAAAAAGCAAAGAATTTCAGAATTGCACCTTGCAATGTGGAGATATTACTGTTTGTGCATTTACAATATTCATTGATTTTTGCCATTGAAAAACATGTTTTTCATATACCAGAAATGTTTGAAGCTACTGACTGAATGAAAGGAGCTGGCATCTCACTCTCTTTGAATCTTCTTTATCATGCTAGGATTAACAGGAAAAAGCTAAAAATTTCAGAATTGCACCGTGCAATGTGGAGATATTACTGTTTGTGCATTTACAATATTCATTGATTTTTGCCATTGAAAAACATGTTTTTCATATACCAGAAATGTTTGAAGCTACTGACTGAATGAAAGGAGCTGGCATCTCACTCTCTTTGAATCTTTATCATGCTAGGATTAGCAGGAAAAAGCAAAAAATTTCAGAATTGCACCTTGCAATGTGGAGATATTACTGTTTGTGCATTTACAATATTCATTGATTTTTGCCATTGAAAAACATGTTTTTCATATACCAGAAATGTTTGAAGCTACTGACTGAATGAAAGGAGCTGGCATCTCACTCTCTTTGAATCTTCTTTATCATGCTAGGATTAACAGGAAAAAGCAAAAAATTTCAGAATTGCACCTTGCAATGTGGAGATATTACTGTTTGTGCATTTACAATATTCATTGATTTTTGCCATTGAAAAACATGTTTTTCATATACCAGAAATGTTTGAAGCTACTGACTGAATGAAAGGAGCTGGCATCTCACTCTCTTTGAATCTTCTTTATCATGCTAGGATTAACAGGAAAAAGCTAAAAATTTCAGAATTGCACCGTGCAATGTGGAGATATTACTGTTTGTGCATTTACAATATTCATTGATTTTTGCCATTGAAAAACATGTTTTTCATATACCAGAAATGTTTGAAGCTACTGACTGAATGAAAGGAGCTGGCATCTCACTCTCTTTGAATCTTCTTTATCATGCTAGGATTAACAGGAAAAAGCAAAAAATTTCAGAATTGCACCTTGCAATGTGGAGATATTACTGTTTGTGCATTTACAATATTCATTGATTTTTGCCATTGAAAAACATGTTTTTCATATACCAGAAATGTTTGAAGCTACTGACTGAATGAAAGGAGCTGGCATCTCACTCTGAATCTTCTTTATCATGCTAGGATTAGCAGGAAAAAGCAAAAAATTTCAAAATTGCACCTTGCAATGTGGAGATATTACTGTTTGTGCATTTACAATATTCATTGATTTTTGCCATTGAAAAACATGTTTTTCATATACCAGAAATGTTTGAAGCTACTGACTGAAAGGAGCTGGCATCTCACTCTCTTTGAATCTTCTTTATCATGCTAGGATTAACAGGAAAAAGCTAAAAATTTCAGAATTGCACCGTGCAATGTGGAGATATTACTGTTTGTGCATTTACAATACTCATTGATTTTTGCCATTGAAAAACATGTTTTTCATATACCAGAAATGTTTGAAGCTACTGACTGAATGAAAGGAGCTGGCATCTCACTCTCTTTGAATCTTCTTTATCATGCTAAGAGGAGCAGGAAAAAGCAAAAAATTTCAGAATTGCACCTTCAATGCGGAGAAATTACTCTTTGTGCATTTACAATATTCATTGATTTTTGCCATTGAAAAACGTCCAGAAATGATTGAAGCTACTGACTGAATGAAAGGAGCTGGCATCTCACTCTCTTTGAATCTTCTTTATCATGCTAAGAGGAGCAGGAAAAAGCAAAAAAATTTCAGAATTGCACCTTGCAATGCGGAGAAATTACTGTTTGTGCATTTACAATATTCATTAATTTTTGCCATTGAAAAACATCATGTTATTCATATACCAGAAATGATTGAAGCTACTGACTGAATGAAAGGAGCTGGCATCTCACTCTCTTTGAATCTTCTTTATCATGCTAAGAGGAGCAGGAAAAAGCAAAAAATTTCAGAATTGCACCTTGCAATGTGGAGAAATTACTGTTTGTGCATTTACAATATTCATTGATTTTTGCCATTGAAAAACATCATGTTATTCATATACCAGAAATGTTTGAAGCTACTGACTGAATGAAAGGAGCTGGCATCTCACTCTCTTTGAATCTTCTTTATCATACTAAGAGGAGCAGGAAAAAGCAAAAAATTTCAGAATTGCACCTTGCAATGCGGAGAAATTACTGTTTGTTCATTTACAATATTCATTGATTTTTGCCATTGAAAAACGTCCAGAAATGATTGAAGCTACTGACTGAATGAAAGGAGCTGGCATCTCACTCTCTTTGAATCTTCTTTATCATGCTAAGAGGAGCAGGAAAAAGCAAAAAATTTCAGAATTGCACCTTGCAATGCAGAGAAATTACTGTTTGTGCATTTACAATATTCATTGATTTTTGCCATTGAAAAACGTCCAGAAATGATTGAAGCTACTGACTGAATGAAAGGAGCTGGCATCTCACTCTCTTTGAATCTTCTTTATCATGCTAGGATTAACAGGAAAAAGCTAAAAATTTCAGCATTGCACCGTGCAATGTGGAGATATTAGTTTGTGCATTTACAATATTCATTGATTTTTGCCATTGAAAAACATGTTTTTCATATACCAGAAATGTTTGAAGCTACTGACTGAATGAAAGGAGCTGGCATCTCACTCTCTTTGAATCTTCTTTATCATGCTAGGATTAGCAGGAAAAAGCAAAAAATTTCAGAATTGCACCTTGCAATGTGGAGATATTACTGTTTGTGCATTTACAATATTCATTGATTTTTGCCATTGAAAAACATGTTTTTCATATACCAGAAATGTTTGAAGCTACTGACTGAATGAAAGGAGCTGGCATCTCACTCTCTTTGAATCTTCTTTATCATGCTAGGATTAACAGGAAAAAGCAAAAAATTTCAGAATTGCACCTTGCAATGTGGAGATATTACTGTTTGTGCATTTACAATATTCATTGATTTTTGCCATTGAAAAACATGTTTTTCATATACCAGAAATGTTTGAAGCTACTGACTGAATGAAAGGAGCTGGCATCTCACTCTTTGAATCTTCTTTATCATGCTAGGATTAACAGGAAAAAGCTAAAAATTTCAGAATTGCACCGTGCAATGTGGAGATATTACTGTTTGTGCATTTACAATATTCATTGATTTTTGCCATTGAAAAACATGTTTTTCATATACCAGAAATGTTTGAAGCTACTGACTGAATGAAAGGAGCTGGCATCTCACTCTCTTTGAATCTTCTTTATCATGCTAGGATTAACAGGAAAAAGCAAAAAATTTCAGAATTGCACCTTGCAATGTGGAGATATTACTGTTTGTGCATTTACAATATTCATTGATTTTTGCCATTGAAAAACATGTTTTTCATATACCAGAAATGTTTGAAGCTACTGACTGAATGAAAGGAGCTGGCATCTCACTCTCTTTGAATCTTCTTTATCATGCTAGGATTAACAGGAAAAAGCTAAAAATTTCAGAATTGCACCGTGCAATGTGGAGATATTACTGTTTGTGCATTTACAATATTCATTGATTTTTGCCATTGAAAAACATGTTTTTCATATACCAGAAATGTTTGAAGCTACTGACTGAATGAAAGGAGCTGGCATCTCACTCTCTTTGAATCTTCTTTATCATGCTAGGATTAGCAGGAAAAAGCAAAAAATTTCAGAATTGCACCTTGCAATGTGGAGATATTACTGTTTGTGCATTTACAATATTCATTGATTTTTGCCATTGAAAAACATGTTTTTCATATACCAGAAATGTTTGAAGCTACTGACTGAATGAAAGGAGCTGGCATCTCACTCTCTTTGAATCTTCTTTATCATGCTAGGATTAACAGGAAAAAGCTAAAAATTTCAGAATTGCACCGTGCAATGTGGAGATATTACTGTTTGTGCATTTACAATATTCATTGATTTTTGCCATTGAAAAACATGTTTTTCATATACCAGAAATGTTTGAAGCTACTGACTGAATGAAAGGAGCTGGCATCTCACTCTCTTTGAATCTTCTTTATCATGCTAGGATTAGCAGGAAAAAGCAAAAAATTTCAGAATTGCACCTTGCAATGTGGAGATATTACTGTTTGTGCATTTACAATATTCATTGATTTTTGCCATTGAAAAACATGTTTTTCATATACCAGAAATGTTTGAAGCTACTGACTGAATGAAAGGAGCTGGCATCTCACTCTCTTTGAATCTTCTTTATCATGCTAGGATTAACAGGAAAAAGCAAAAAATTTCAGAATTGCACCTTGCAATGTGGAGATATTACTGTTTGTGCATTTACAATATTCATTGATTTTTGCCATTGAAAAACATGTTTTTCATATACCAGAAATGTTTGAAGCTACTGACTGAATGAAAGGAGCTGGCATCTCACTCTCTTTGAATCTTCTTTATCATGCTAGGATTAACAGGAAAAAGCTAAAAATTTCAGAATTGCACCGTGCAATGTGGAGATATTACTGTTTGTGCATTTACAATATTCATTGATTTTTGCCATTGAAAAACATGTTTTTGATATACCAGAAATGTTTGAAGCTACTGACTGAATGAAAGGAGCTGGCATCTCACTCTCTTTGAATCTTCTTTATCATGCTAGGATTAGCAGGAAAAAGCAAAAAATTTCAGAATTGCACCTTGCAATGTGGAGATATTACTGTTTGTGCATTTACAATATTCATTGATTTTTGCCATTGAAAAACATGTTTTTCATATACCAGAAATGTTTGAAGCTACTGACTGAATGAAAGGAGCTGGCATCTCACTCTCTTTGAATCTTCTTTATCATGCTAGGATTAACAGGAAAAAGCTAAAAATTTCAGAATTGCACCGTGCAATGTGGAGATATTACTGTTTGTGCATTTACAATATTCATTGATTTTTGCCATTGAAAAACATGTTTTTCATATACCAGAAATGTTTGAAGCTACTG
Source organism: Phyllobates terribilis (assembly GCF_046119375.1). Lineage (NCBI taxonomy): Eukaryota > Metazoa > Chordata > Amphibia > Anura > Dendrobatidae > Phyllobates > Phyllobates terribilis. The sequence continues at coordinate 62,884 of NW_027365568.1, read as the reverse complement.
ACTGAATGAAAGGAGCTGGCATCTCACTCTCTTTGAATCTTCTTTATCATGCTAGGATTAGCAGGAAAAAGCAAAAAATTTCAGAATTGCACCTTGCAATGTGGAGATATTACTGTTTGTGCATTTACAATATTCATTGATTTTTGCCATTGAAAAACATGTTTTTCATATACCAGAAATGTTTGAAGCTACTGACTGAATGAAAGGAGCTGGCATCTCACTCTCTTTGAATCTTCTTTATCATGCTAGGATTAACAGGAAAAAGCAAAAAATTTCAGAATTGCACCTTGCAATGTGGAGATATTACTGTTTGTGCATTTACAATATTCATTGATTTTTGCCATTGAAAAACATGTTTTTCATATACCAGAAATGTTTGAAGCTACTGACTGAATGAAAGGAGCTGGCATCTCACTCTCTTTGAATCTTCTTTATCATGCTAGGATTAACAGGAAAAAGCTAAAAATTTCAGAATTGCACCGTGCAATGTGGAGATATTACTGTTTGTGCATTTACAATATTCATTGATTTTTGCCATTGAAAAACATGTTTTTCATATACCAGAAATTTTTGAAGCTACTGACTGAATGAAAGGAGCTGGCATCTCACTCTCTTTGAATCTTCTTTATCATGCTAGGATTAGCAGGAAAAAGCAAAAAATTTCAGAATTGCACCTTGCAATGTGGAGATATTACTGTTTGTGCATTTACAATATTCATTGATTTTTGCCATTGAAAAACATGTTTTTCATATACCAGAAATGTTTGAAGCTACTGACTGAATGAAAGGAGCTGGCATCTCACTCTCTTTGAATCTTCTTTATCATGCTAGGATTAGCAGGAAAAAGCAAAAAATTTCAGAATTGCACCTTGCAATGTGGAGATATTACTGTTTGTGCATTTACAATATTCATTGATTTTTGCCATTGAAAAACATGTTTTTCATATACCAGAAATGTTTGAAGCTACTGACTGAATGAAAGGAGCTGGCATCTCACTCTCTTTGAATCTTCTTTATCATGCTAGGATTAACAGGAAAAAGCAAAGAATTTCAGAATTGCACCTTGCAATGTGGAGATATTACTGTTTGTGCATTTACAATATTCATTGATTTTTGCCATTGAAAAACATGTTTTTCATATACCAGAAATGTTTGAAGCTACTGACTGAATGAAAGGAGCTGGCATCTCACTCTCTTTGAATCTTCTTTATCATGCTAGGATTAACAGGAAAAAGCTAAAAATTTCAGAATTGCACCGTGCAATGTGGAGATATTACTGTTTGTGCATTTACAATATTCATTGATTTTTGCCATTGAAAAACATGTTTTTCATATACCAGAAATGTTTGAAGCTACTGACTGAATGAAAGGAGCTGGCATCTCACTCTCTTTGAATCTTTATCATGCTAGGATTAGCAGGAAAAAGCAAAAAATTTCAGAATTGCACCTTGCAATGTGGAGATATTACTGTTTGTGCATTTACAATATTCATTGATTTTTGCCATTGAAAAACATGTTTTTCATATACCAGAAATGTTTGAAGCTACTGACTGAATGAAAGGAGCTGGCATCTCACTCTCTTTGAATCTTCTTTATCATGCTAGGATTAACAGGAAAAAGCAAAAAATTTCAGAATTGCACCTTGCAATGTGGAGATATTACTGTTTGTGCATTTACAATATTCATTGATTTTTGCCATTGAAAAACATGTTTTTCATATACCAGAAATGTTTGAAGCTACTGACTGAATGAAAGGAGCTGGCATCTCACTCTCTTTGAATCTTCTTTATCATGCTAGGATTAACAGGAAAAAGCTAAAAATTTCAGAATTGCACCGTGCAATGTGGAGATATTACTGTTTGTGCATTTACAATATTCATTGATTTTTGCCATTGAAAAACATGTTTTTCATATACCAGAAATGTTTGAAGCTACTGACTGAATGAAAGGAGCTGGCATCTCACTCTCTTTGAATCTTCTTTATCATGCTAAGAGGAGCAGGAAAAAGCAAAAAATTTCAGAATTGCACCTTCAATGCGGAGAAATTACTCTTTGTGCATTTACAATATTCATTGATTTTTGCCATTGAAAAACGTCCAGAAATGATTGAAGCTACTGACTGAATGAAAGGAGCTGGCATCTCACTCTCTTTGAATCTTCTTTATCATGCTAAGAGGAGCAGGAAAAAGCAAAAAAATTTCAGAATTGCACCTTGCAATGCGGAGAAATTACTGTTTGTGCATTTACAATATTCATTGATTTTTGCCATTGAAAAACATCATGTTATTCATATACCAGAAATGTTTGAAGCTACTGACTGAATGAAAGGAGCTGGCATCTCACTCTCTTTGAATCTTCTTTATCATGCTAAGAGGAGCAGGAAAAAGCAAAAAATTTCAGAATTGCACCTTGCAATGTGGAGAAATTACTGTTTGTGCATTTACAATATTCATTGATTTTTGCCATTGAAAAACATCATGTTATTCATATACCAGAAATGTTTGAAGCTACTGACTGAATGAAAGGAGCTGGCATCTCACTCTCTTTGAATCTTCTTTATCATACTAAGAGGAGCAGGAAAAAGCAAAAAATTTCAGAATTGCACCTTGCAATGCGGAGAAATTACTGTTTGTGCATTTACAATATTCATTGATTTTTGCCATTGAAAAACGTCCAGAAATGATTGAAGCTACTGACTGAATGAAAGGAGCTGGCATCTCACTCTCTTTGAATCTTCTTTATCATGCTAAGAGGAGCAGGAAAAAGCAAAAAATTTCAGAATTGCACCTTGCAATGCAGAGAAATTACTGTTTGTGCATTTACAATATTCATTGATTTTTGCCATTGAAAAACGTCCAGAAATGATTGAAGCTACTGACTGAATGAAAGGAGCTGGCATCTCACTCTCTTTGAATCTTCTTTATCATGCTAAGAGGAGCAGGAAAAAGCAAAAAATTTCAGAATTGCACCTTGCAATGCGGAGAAATTACTGTTTGTGCATTTACAATATTCATTGATTTTTGCCGCCATTGAAAAACATCATGTTATTCATATACCAGAAATGTTTGAAGCTACTGACTGAATGAAAGGAGCTGGCATCTCACTCTCTTTGAATCTTCTTTATCATGCTAGGATTAACAGGAAAAAGCTAAAAATTTCAGAATTGCACCGTGCAATGTGGAGATATTACTGTTTGTGCATTTACAATATTCATTGATTTTTGCCATTGAAAAACATGTTTTTCATATACCAGAAATGTTTGAAGCTACTGACTGAATGAAAGGAGCTGGCATCTCACTCTCTTTGAATCTTCTTTATCATGCTAGGATTAGCAGGAAAAAGCAAAAATTTCAGAATTGCACCTTGCAATGTGGAGATATTACTGTTTGTGCATTTACAATATTCATTGATTTTTGCCATTGAAAAACATGTTTTTCATATACCAGAAATGTTTGAAGCTACTGACTGAATGAAAGGAGCTGGCATCTCACTCTCTTTGAATCTTCTTTATCATGCTAGGATTAACAGGAAAAAGCAAAGAATTTCAGAATTGCACCTTGCAATGTGGAGATATTACTGTTTGTGCATTTACAATATTCATTGATTTTTGCCATTGAAAAACATGTTTTTCATATACCAGAAATGTTTGAAGCTACTGACTGAATGAAAGGAGCTGGCATCTCACTCTCTTTGAATCTTCTTTATCATGCTAGGATTAACAGGAAAAAGCTAAAAATTTCAGAATTGCACCGTGCAATGTGGAGATATTACTGTTTGTGCATTTACAATATTCATTGATTTTTGCCATTGAAAAACATGTTTTTCATATACCAGAAATGTTTGAAGCTACTGACTGAATGAAAGGAGCTGGCATCTCACTCTCTTTGAATCTTTATCATGCTAGGATTAGCAGGAAAAAGCAAAAAATTTCAGAATTGCACCTTGCAATGTGGAGATATTACTGTTTGTGCATTTACAATATTCATTGATTTTTGCCATTGAAAAACATGTTTTTCATATACCAGAAATGTTTGAAGCTACTGACTGAATGAAAGGAGCTGGCATCTCACTCTCTTTGAATCTTCTTTATCATGCTAGGATTAACAGGAAAAAGCAAAAAATTTCAGAATTGCACCTTGCAATGTGGAGATATTACTGTTTGTGCATTTACAATATTCATTGATTTTTGCCATTGAAAAACATGTTTTTCATATACCAGAAATGTTTGAAGCTACTGACTGAATGAAAGGAGCTGGCATCTCACTCTCTTTGAATCTTCTTTATCATGCTAGGATTAACAGGAAAAAGCTAAAAATTTCAGAATTGCACCGTGCAATGTGGAGATATTACTGTTTGTGCATTTACAATATTCATTGATTTTTGCCATTGAAAAACATGTTTTTCATATACCAGAAATGTTTGAAGCTACTGACTGAATGAAAGGAGCTGGCATCTCACTCTCTTTGAATCTTCTTTATCATGCTAAGAGGAGCAGGAAAAAGCAAAAAATTTCAGAATTGCACCTTCAATGCGGAGAAATTACTCTTTGTGCATTTACAATATTCATTGATTTTTGCCATTGAAAAACGTCCAGAAATGATTGAAGCTACTGACTGAATGAAAGGAGCTGGCATCTCACTCTCTTTGAATCTTCTTTATCATGCTAAGAGGAGCAGGAAAAAGCAAAAAAATTTCAGAATTGCACCTTGCAATGCGGAGAAATTACTGTTTGTGCATTTACAATATTCATTAATTTTTGCCATTGAAAAACATCATGTTATTCATATACCAGAAATGATTGAAGCTACTGACTGAATGAAAGGAGCTGGCATCTCACTCTCTTTGAATCTTCTTTATCATGCTAAGAGGAGCAGGAAAAAGCAAAAAATTTCAGAATTGCACCTTGCAATGTGGAGAAATTACTGTTTGTGCATTTACAATATTCATTGATTTTTGCCATTGAAAAACATCATGTTATTCATATACCAGAAATGTTTGAAGCTACTGACTGAATGAAAGGAGCTGGCATCTCACTCTCTTTGAATCTTCTTTATCATACTAAGAGGAGCAGGAAAAAGCAAAAAATTTCAGAATTGCACCTTGCAATGCGGAGAAATTACTGTTTGTGCATTTACAATATTCATTGATTTTTGCCATTGAAAAACGTCCAGAAATGATTGAAGCTACTGACTGAATGAAAGGAGCTGGCATCTCACTCTCTTTGAATCTTCTTTATCATGCTAAGAGGAGCAGGAAAAAGCAAAAAATTTCAGAATTGCACCTTGCAATGCAGAGAAATTACTGTTTGTGCATTTACAATATTCATTGATTTTTGCCATTGAAAAACGTCCAGAAATGATTGAAGCTACTGACTGAATGAAAGGAGCTGGCATCTCACTCTCTTTGAATCTTCTTTATCATGCTAAGAGGAGCAGGAAAAAGCAAAAAATTTCAGAATTGCACCTTGCAATGCGGAGAAATTACTGTTTGTGCATTTACAATATTCATTGATTTTTGCCGCCATTGAAAAACATCATGTTATTCATATACCAGAAATGTTTGAAGCTACTGACTGAATGAAAGGAGCTGGCATCTCACTCTCTTTGAATCTTCTTTATCATGCTAGGATTAACAGGAAAAAGCTAAAAATTTCAGAATTGCACCGTGCAATGTGGAGATATTACTGTTTGTGCATTTACAATATTCATTGATTTTTGCCATTGAAAAACATGTTTTTCATATACCAGAAATGTTTGAAGCTACTGACTGAATGAAAGGAGCTGGCATCTCACTCACTTTGAATCTTCTTTATCATGCTAGGATTAGCAGGAAAAAGCAAAAAATTTCAGAATTGCTCCTTGCAATGTGGAGATATTACTGTTTGTGCATTTACAATATTCATTGATTTTTGCCATTGAAAAACATGTTTTTCATATACCAGAAATGTTTGAAGCTACTGACTGAATGAAAGGAGCTGGCATCTCACTCTCTTTGAATCTTCTTTATCATGCTAGGATTAACAGGAAAAAGCAAAAAATTTCAGAATTGCACCTTGCAATGTGGAGATATTACTGTTTGTGCATTTACAATATTCATTGATTTTTGCCATTGAAAAACATGTTTTTCATATACCAGAAATGTTTGAAGCTACTGACTGAATGAAAGGAGCTGGCATCTCACTCTCTTTGAATCTTCTTTATCATGCTAGGATTAACAGGAAAAAGCAAAAAATTTCAGAATTGCACCTTGCAATGTGGAGATATTACTGTTTGTGCATATACAATATTCATTGATTTTTGCCATTGAAAAACATGTTTTTCATATACCAGAAATGTTTGAAGCTACTGACTGAATGAAAGGAGCTGGCATCTCAACCTCTTTGAATCTTCTTTATCATGCTAGGATTAACAGGAAAAAGCTAAAAATTTCAGAATTGCACCGTGCAATGTGGAGATATTACTGTTTGTGCATTTACAATATTCATTGATTTTTGCCATTGAAAAACATGTTTTTCATATACCAGAAATGTTTGAAGCTACTGACTGAATGAAAGGAGCTGGCATCTCACTCTCTTTGAATCTTCTTTATCATGCTAGGATTAGCAGGAAAAAGCAAAAAATTTCAGAATTGCACCTTGCAATGTGGAGATATTACTGTTTGTGCATTTACAATATTCATTGATTTTTGCCATTGAAAAACATGTTTTTCATATACCAGAAATGTTTGAAGCTACTGACTGAATGAAAGGAGCTGGCATCTCACTCTCTTTGAATCTTCTTTATCATGCTAGGATTAACAGGAAAAAGCTAAAAATTTCAGAATTGCACCGTGCAATGTGGAGATATTACTGTTTGTGCATTTACAATATTCATTGATTTTTGCCATTGAAAAACATGTTTTTCATATACCAGAAATGTTTGAAGCTACTGACTGAATGAAAGGAGCTGGCATCTCACTCTCTTTGAATCTTCTTTATCATGCTAGGATTAGCAGGAAAAAGCAAAAAATTTCAGAATTGCACCTTGCAATGTGGAGATATTACTGTTTGTGCATTTACAATATTCATTGATTTTTGCCATTGAAAAACATGTTTTTCATATACCAGAAATGTTTGAAGCTACTGACTGAATGAAAGGAGCTGGCATCTCACTCTCTTTGAATCTTCTTTATCATGCTAGGATTAACAGGAAAAAGCAAAAAATTTCAGAATTGCACCTTGCAATGTGGAGATATTACTGTTTGTGCATTTACAATATTCATTGATTTTTGCCATTGAAAAACGTTTTTCATATACCAGAAATGTTTGAAGCTACTGACTGAATGAAAGGAGCTGGCATCTCACTCTCTTTGAATCTTCTTTATCATGCTAGGATTAACAGGAAAAAGCTAAAAATTTCAGAATTGCACCGTGCAATGTGGAGATATTACTGTTTGTGCATTTACAATATTCATTGATTTTTGCCATTGAAAAACATGTTTTTCATATACCAGAAATGTTTGAAGCTACTGACTGAATGAAAGGAGCTGGCATCTCACTCTCTTTGAATCTTCTTTATCATGCTAGGATTAACAGGAAAAAGCAAAAAATTTCAGAATTGCACCTTGCAATGTGGAGATATTACTGTTTGTGCATTTACAATATTCATTGATTTTTGCCATTGAAAAACATGTTTTTCATATACCAGAAATGTTTGAAGCTACTGACTGAATGAAAGGAGCTGGCATCTCACTCTGAATCTTCTTTATCATGCTAGGATTAGCAGGAAAAAGCAAAAAATTTCAAAATTGCACCTTGCAATGTGGAGATATTACTGTTTGTGCATTTACAATATTCATTGATTTTTGCCATTGAAAAACGTTTTTCATATACCAGAAATGTTTGAAGCTACTGACTGAAAGGAGCTGGCATCTCACTCTCTTTGAATCTTTATCATGCTAGGATTAACAGGAAAAAGCTAAAAATTTCAGAATTGCACCGTGCAATGTGGAGATATTACTGTTTGTGCATTTACAATACTCATTGATTTTTGCCATTGAAAAACATGTTTTTCATATACCAGAAATGTTTGAAGCTACTGACTGAATGAAAGGAGCTGGCATCTCACTCTCTTTGAATCTTCTTTATCATGCTAAGAGGAGCAGGAAAAAGCAAAAAATTTCAGAATTGCACCTTCAATGCGGAGAAATTACTCTTTGTGCATTTACAATATTCATTGATTTTTGCCATTGAAAAACGTCCAGAAATGATTGAAGCTACTGACTGAATGAAAGGAGCTGGCATCTCACTCTCTTTGAATCTTCTTTATCATGCTAAGAGGAGCAGGAAAAAGCAAAAAATTTCAGAATTGCACCTTGCAATGCGGAGAAATTACTGTTTGTGCATTTACAATATTCATTGATTTTTGCCGCCATTGAAAAACCATGTTATTCATATACCAGAAATGTTTGAAGCTACTGACTGAATGAAAGGAGCTGGCATCTCACTCTCTTTGAATCTTCTTTATCATGCTAGGATTAACAGGAAAAAGCTAAAAATTTCAGAATTGCACCGTGCAATGTGGAGATATTACTGTTTGTGCATTTACAATATTCATTGATTTTTGCCATTGAAAAACATGTTTTTCATATACCAGAAATGTTTGAAGCTACTGACTGAATGAAAGGAGCTGGCATCTCACTCTCTTTGAATCTTCTTTATCATGCTAAGAGGAGCAGGAAAAAGCAAAAAATTTCAGAATTGCACCTTCAATGCGGAGAAATTACTCTTTGTGCATTTACAATATTCATTGATTTTTGCCATTGAAAAACGTCCAGAAATGATTGAAGCTACTGACTGAATGAAAGGAGCTGGCATCTCACTCTCTTTGAATCTTCTTTATCATGCTAAGAGGAGCAGGAAAAAGCAAAAAATTTCAGAATTGCACCTTGCAATGCGGAGAAATTACTGTTTGTGCATTTACAATATTCATTGATTTTTGCCGCCATTGAAAAACCATGTTATTCATATACCAGAAATGTTTGAAGCTACTGACTGAATGAAAGGAGCTGGCATCTCACTCTCTTTGAATCTTCTTTATCATGCTAGGATTAACAGGAAAAAGCTAAAAATTTCAGAATTGCACCGTGCAATGTGGAGATATTACTGTTTGTGCATTTACAATATTCATTGATTTTTGCCATTGAAAAACATGTTTTTCATATACCAGAAATGTTTGAAGCTACTGACTGAATGAAAGGAGCTGGCATCTCACTCTCTTTGAATCTTCTTTATCATGCTAGGATTAACAGGAAAAAGCAAAAAATTTCAGAATTGCACCTTGCAATGTGGAGATATTACTGTTTGTGCATTTACAATATTCATTGATTTTTGCCATTGAAAAACATGTTTTTCATATACCAGAAATGTTTGAAGCTACTGACTGAATGAAAGGAGCTGGCATCTCACTCTGAATCTTCTTTATCATGCTAGGATTAGCAGGAAAAAGCAAAAAATTTCAAAATTGCACCTTGCAATGTGGAGATATTACTGTTTGTGCATTTACAATATTCATTGATTTTTGCCATTGAAAAACATGTTTTTCATATACCAGAAATGTTTGAAGCTACTGACTGAAAGGAGCTGGCATCTCACTCTCTTTGAATCTTCTTTATCATGCTAGGATTAACAGGAAAAAGCTAAAAATTTCAGAATTGCACCGTGCAATGTGGAGATATTACTGTTTGTGCATTTACAATACTCATTGATTTTTGCCATTGAAAAACATGTTTTTCATATACCAGAAATGTTTGAAGCTACTGACTGAATGAAAGGAGCTGGCATCTCACTCTCTTTGAATCTTCTTTATCATGCTAAGAGGAGCAGGAAAAAGCAAAAAATTTCAGAATTGCACCTTCAATGCGGAGAAATTACTCTTTGTGCATTTACAATATTCATTGATTTTTGCCATTGAAAAACGTCCAGAAATGATTGAAGCTACTGACTGAATGAAAGGAGCTGGCATCTCACTCTCTTTGAATCTTCTTTATCATGCTAAGAGGAGCAGGAAAAAGCAAAAAAATTTCAGAATTGCACCTTGCAATGCGGAGAAATTACTGTTTGTGCATTTACAATATTCATTAATTTTTGCCATTGAAAAACATCATGTTATTCATATACCAGAAATGATTGAAGCTACTGACTGAATGAAAGGAGCTGGCATCTCACTCTCTTTGAATCTTCTTTATCATGCTAAGAGGAGCAGGAAAAAGCAAAAAATTTCAGAATTGCACCTTGCAATGTGGAGAAATTACTGTTTGTGCATTTACAATATTCATTGATTTTTGCCATTGAAAAACATCATGTTATTCATATACCAGAAATGTTTGAAGCTACTGACTGAATGAAAGGAGCTGGCATCTCACTCTCTTTGAATCTTCTTTATCATACTAAGAGGAGCAGGAAAAAGCAAAAAATTTCAGAATTGCACCTTGCAATGCGGAGAAATTACTGTTTGTGCATTTACAATATTCATTGATTTTTGCCATTGAAAAACGTCCAGAAATGATTGAAGCTACTGACTGAATGAAAGGAGCTGGCATCTCACTCTCTTTGAATCTTCTTTATCATGCTAAGAGGAGCAGGAAAAAGCAAAAAATTTCAGAATTGCACCTTGCAATGCAGAGAAATTACTGTTTGTGCATTTACAATATTCATTGATTTTTGCCATTGAAAAACGTCCAGAAATGATTGAAGCTACTGACTGAATGAAAGGAGCTGGCATCTCACTCTCTTTGAATCTTCTTTATCATGCTAAGAGGAGCAGGAAAAAGCAAAAAATTTCAGAATTGCACCTTGCAATGCGGAGAAATTACTGTTTGTGCATTTACAATATTCATTGATTTTTGCCGCCATTGAAAAACATCATGTTATTCATATACCAGAAATGTTTGAAGCTACTGACTGAATGAAAGGAGCTGGCATCTCACTCTCTTTGAATCTTCTTTATCATGCTAGGATTAACAGGAAAAAGCTAAAAATTTCAGAATTGCACCGTGCAATGTGGAGATATTACTGTTTGTGCATTTACAATATTCATTGATTTTTGCCATTGAAAAACATGTTTTTCATATACCAGAAATGTTTGAAGCTACTGACTGAATGAAAGGAGCTGGCATCTCACTCTCTTTGAATCTTCTTTATCATGCTAGGATTAGCAGGAAAAAGCAAAAAATTTCAGAATTGCTCCTTGCAATGTGGAGATATTACTGTTTGTGCATTTACAATATTCATTGATTTTTGCCATTGAAAAACATGTTTTTCATATACCAGAAATGTTTGAAGCTACTGACTGAATGAAAGGAGCTGGCATCTCACTCTCTTTGAATCTTCTTTATCATGCTAGGATTAACAGGAAAAAGCAAAAAATTTCAGAATTGCACCTTGCAATGTGGAGATATTACTGTTTGTGCATTTACAATATTCATTGATTTTTGCCATTGAAAAACATGTTTTTCATATACCAGAAATGTTTGAAGCTACTGACTGAATGAAAGGAGCTGGCATCTCACTCTCTTTGAATCTTCTTTATCATGCTAGGATTAACAGGAAAAAGCAAAAAATTTCAGAATTGCACCTTGCAATGTGGAGATATTACTGTTTGTGCATATACAATATTCATTGATTTTTGCCATTGAAAAACATGTTTTTCATATACCAGAAATGTTTGAAGCTACTGACTGAATGAAAGGAGCTGGCATCTCAACCTCTTTGAATCTTCTTTATCATGCTAGGATTAACAGGAAAAAGCTAAAAATTTCAGAATTGCACCGTGCAATGTGGAGATATTACTGTTTGTGCATTTACAATATTCATTGATTTTTGCCATTGAAAAACATGTTTTTCATATACCAGAAATGTTTGAAGCTACTGACTGAATGAAAGGAGCTGGCATCTCACTCTCTTTGAATCTTCTTTATCATGCTAGGATTAGCAGGAAAAAGCAAAAAATTTCAGAATTGCACCTTGCAATGTGGAGATATTACTGTTTGTGCATTTACAATATTCATTGATTTTTGCCATTGAAAAACATGTTTTTCATATACCAGAAATGTTTGAAGCTACTGACTGAATGAAAGGAGCTGGCATCTCACTCTCTTTGAATCTTCTTTATCATGCTAGGATTAACAGGAAAAAGCTAAAAATTTCAGAATTGCACCGTGCAATGTGGAGATATTACTGTTTGTGCATTTACAATATTCATTGATTTTTGCCATTGAAAAACATGTTTTTCATATACCAGAAATGTTTGAAGCTACTGACTGAATGAAAGGAGCTGGCATCTCACTCTCTTTGAATCTTCTTTATCATGCTAGGATTAGCAGGAAAAAGCAAAAAATTTCAGAATTGCACCTTGCAATGTGGAGATATTACTGTTTGTGCATTTACAATATTCATTGATTTTTGCCATTGAAAAACATGTTTTTCATATACCAGAAATGTTTGAAGCTACTGACTGAATGAAAGGAGCTGGCATCTCACTCTCTTTGAATCTTCTTTATCATGCTAGGATTAACAGGAAAAAGCAAAAAATTTCAGAATTGCACCTTGCAATGTGGAGATATTACTGTTTGTGCATTTACAATATTCATTGATTTTTGCCATTGAAAAACATGTTTTTCATATACCAGAAATGTTTGAAGCTACTGACTGAATGAAAGGAGCTGGCATCTCACTCTCTTTGAATCTTCTTTATCATGCTAGGATTAACAGGAAAAAGCTAAAAATTTCAGAATTGCACCGTGCAATGTGGAGATATTACTGTTTGTGCATTTACAATATTCATTGATTTTTGCCATTGAAAAACATGTTTTTCATATACCAGAAATGTTTGAAGCTACTGACTGAATGAAAGGAGCTGGCATCTCACTCTCTTTGAATCTTCTTTATCATGCTAGGATTAACAGGAAAAAGCAAAAAATTTCAGAATTGCACCTTGCAATGTGGAGATATTACTGTTTGTGCATTTACAATATTCATTGATTTTTGCCATTGAAAAACATGTTTTTCATATACCAGAAATGTTTGAAGCTACTGACTGAATGAAAGGAGCTGGCATCTCACTCTGAATCTTCTTTATCATGCTAGGATTAGCAGGAAAAAGCAAAAAATTTCAAAATTGCACCTTGCAATGTGGAGATATTACTGTTTGTGCATTTACAATATTCATTGATTTTTGCCATTGAAAAACATGTTTTTCATATACCAGAAATGTTTGAAGCTACTGACTGAAAGGAGCTGGCATCTCACTCTCTTTGAATCTTTATCATGCTAGGATTAACAGGAAAAAGCTAAAAATTTCAGAATTGCACCGTGCAATGTGGAGATATTACTGTTTGTGCATTTACAATACTCATTGATTTTTGCCATTGAAAAACATGTTTTTCATATACCAGAAATGTTTGAAGCTACTGACTGAATGAAAGGAGCTGGCATCTCACTCTCTTTGAATCTTCTTTATCATGCTAAGAGGAGCAGGAAAAAGCAAAAAATTTCAGAATTGCACCTTCAATGCGGAGAAATTACTCTTTGTGCATTTACAATATTCATTGATTTTTGCCATTGAAAAACGTCCAGAAATGATTGAAGCTACTGACTGAATGAAAGGAGCTGGCATCTCACTCTCTTTGAATCTTCTTTATCATGCTAAGAGGAGCAGGAAAAAGCAAAAAATTTCAGAATTGCACCTTGCAATGCGGAGAAATTACTGTTTGTGCATTTACAATATTCATTGATTTTTGCCGCCATTGAAAAACATCATGTTATTCATATACCAGAAATGTTTGAAGCTACTGACTGAATGAAAGGAGCTGGCATCTCACTCTCTTTGAATCTTCTTTATCATGCTAGGATTAACAGGAAAAAGCTAAAAATTTCAGAATTGCACCGTGCAATGTGGAGATATTACTGTTTGTGCATTTACAATATTCATTGATTTTTGCCATTGAAAAACGTTTTTCATATACCAGAAATGTTTGAAGCTACTGACTGAATGAAAGGAGCTGGCATCTCACTCTCTTTGAATCTTCTTTATCATGCTAGGATTAACAGGAAAAAGCAAAAAATTTCAGAATTGCACCTTGCAATGTGGAGATATTACTGTTTGTGCATTTACAATATTCATTGATTTTTGCCATTGAAAAACATGTTTTTCATATACCAGAAATGTTTGAAGCTACTGACTGAATGAAAGGAGCTGGCATCTCACTCTGAATCTTCTTTATCATGCTAGGATTAGCAGGAAAAAGCAAAAAATTTCAAAATTGCACCTTGCAATGTGGAGATATTACTGTTTGTGCATTTACAATATTCATTGATTTTTGCCATTGAAAAACATGTTTTTCATATACCAGAAATGTTTGAAGCTACTGACTGAAAGGAGCTGGCATCTCACTCTCTTTGAATCTTCTTTATCATGCTAGGATTAACAGGAAAAAGCTAAAAATTTCAGAATTGCACCGTGCAATGTGGAGATATTACTGTTTGTGCATTTACAATACTCATTGATTTTTGCCATTGAAAAACATGTTTTTCATATACCAGAAATGTTTGAAGCTACTGACTGAATGAAAGGAGCTGGCATCTCACTCTCTTTGAATCTTCTTTATCATGCTAAGAGGAGCAGGAAAAAGCAAAAAATTTCAGAATTGCACCTTCAATGCGGAGAAATTACTCTTTGTGCATTTACAATATTCATTGATTTTTGCCATTGAAAAACGTCCAGAAATGATTGAAGCTACTGACTGAATGAAAGGAGCTGGCATCTCACTCTCTTTGAATCTTCTTTATCATGCTGAGAGGAGCAGGAAAAAGCAAAAAAATTTCAGAATTGCACCTTGCAATGCGGAGAAATTACTGTTTGTGCATTTACAATATTCATTAATTTTTGCCATTGAAAAACATCATGTTATTCATATACCAGAAATGATTGAAGCTACTGACTGAATGAAAGGAGCTGGCATCTCACTCTCTTTGAATCTTCTTTATCATGCTAAGAGGAGCAGGAAAAAGCAAAAAATTTCAGAATTGCACCTTGCAATGTGGAGAAATTACTGTTTGTGCATTTACAATATTCATTGATTTTTGCCATTGAAAAACATCATGTTATTCATATACCAGAAATGTTTGAAGCTACTGACTGAATGAAAGGAGCTGGCATCTCACTCTCTTTGAATCTTCTTTATCATACTAAGAGGAGCAGGAAAAAGCAAAAAATTTCAGAATTGCACCTTGCAATGCGGAGAAATTACTGTTTGTGCATTTACAATATTCATTGATTTTTGCCATTGAAAAACGTCCAGAAATGATTGAAGCTACTGACTGAATGAAAGGAGCTGGCATCTCACTCTCTTTGAATCTTCTTTATCATGCTAAGAGGAGCAGGAAAAAGCAAAAAATTTCAGAATTGCACCTTGCAATGCAGAGAAATTACTGTTTGTGCATTTACAATATTCATTGATTTTTGCCATTGAAAAACGTCCAGAAATGATTGAAGCTACTGACTGAATGAAAGGAGCTGGCATCTCACTCTCTTTGAATCTTCTTTATCATGCTAAGAGGAGCAGGAAAAAGCAAAAAATTTCAGAATTGCACCTTGCAATGCGGAGAAATTACTGTTTGTGCATTTACAATATTCATTGATTTTTGCCGCCATTGAAAAACATCATGTTATTCATATACCAGAAATGTTTGAAGCTACTGACTGAATGAAAGGAGCTGGCATCTCACTCTCTTTGAATCTTCTTTATCATGCTAGGATTAACAGGAAAAAGCTAAAAATTTCAGAATTGCACCGTGCAATGTGGAGATATTACTGTTTGTGCATTTACAATATTCATTGATTTTTGCCATTGAAAAACATGTTTTTCATATACCAGAAATGTTTGAAGCTACTGACTGAATGAAAGGAGCTGGCATCTCACTCTCTTTGAATCTTCTTTATCATGCTAGGATTAGCAGGAAAAAGCAAAAAATTTCAGAATTGCTCCTTGCAATGTGGAGATATTACTGTTTGTGCATTTACAATATTCATTGATTTTTGCCATTGAAAAACATGTTTTTCATATACCAGAAATGTTTGAAGCTACTGACTGAATGAAAGGAGCTGGCATCTCACTCTCTTTGAATCTTCTTTATCATGCTAGGATTAACAGGAAAAAGCAAAAAATTTCAGAATTGCACCTTGCAATGTGGAGATATTACTGTTTGTGCATTTACAATATTCATTGATTTTTGCCATTGAAAAACATGTTTTTCATATACCAGAAATGTTTGAAGCTACTGACTGAATGAAAGGAGCTGGCATCTCACTCTCTTTGAATCTTCTTTATCATGCTAGGATTAACAGGAAAAAGCAAAAAATTTCAGAATTTCACCTTGCAATGTGGAGATATTACTGTTTGTGCATATACAATATTCATTGATTTTTGCCATTGAAAAACATGTTTTTCATATACCAGAAATGTTTGAAGCTACTGACTGAATGAAAGGAGCTGGCATCTCACTCTCTTTGAATCTTCTTTATCATGCTAGGATTAGCAGGAAAAAGCAAAAAATTTCAGAATTGCACCTTGCAATGTGGAGATATTACTGTTTGTGCATTTACAATATTCATTGATTTTTGCCATTGAAAAACATGTTTTTCATATACCAGAAATGTTTGAAGCTACTGACTGAATGAAAGGAGCTGGCATCTCACTCTCTTTGAATCTTCTTTATCATGCTAGGATTAACAGGAAAAAGCTAAAAATTTCAGAATTGCACCGTGCAATGTGGAGATATTACTGTTTGTGCATTTACAATATTCATTGATTTTTGCCATTGAAAAACATGTTTTTCATATACCAGAAATGTTTGAAGCTACTGACTGAATGAAAGGAGCTGGCATCTCACTCTCTTTGAATCTTCTTTATCATGCTAGGATTAGCAGGAAAAAGCAAAAAATTTCAGAATTGCACCTTGCAATGTGGAGATATTACTGTTTGTGCATTTACAATATTCATTGATTTTTGCCATTGAAAAACATGTTTTTCATATACCAGAAATGTTTGAAGCTACTGACTGAATGAAAGGAGCTGGCATCTCACTCTCTTTGAATCTTCTTTATCATGCTAGGATTAACAGGAAAAAGCAAAAAATTTCAGAATTGCACCTTGCAATGTGGAGATATTACTGTTTGTGCATTTACAATATTCATTGATTTTTGCCATTGAAAAACATGTTTTTCATATACCAGAAATGTTTGAAGCTACTGACTGAATGAAAGGAGCTGGCATCTCACTCTCTTTGAATCTTCTTTATCATGCTAGGATTAACAGGAAAAAGCTAAAAATTTCAGAATTGCACCGTGCAATGTGGAGATATTACTGTTTGTGCATTTACAATATTCATTGATTTTTGCCATTGAAAAACATGTTTTTCATATACCAGAAATGTTTGAAGCTACTGACTGAATGAAAGGAGCTGGCATCTCACTCTCTTTGAATCTTCTTTATCATGCTAGGATTAACAGGAAAAAGCAAAAAATTTCAGAATTGCACCTTGCAATGTGGAGATATTACTGTTTGTGCATTTACAATATTCATTGATTTTTGCCATTGAAAAACATGTTTTTCATATACCAGAAATGTTTGAAGCTACTGACTGAATGAAAGGAGCTGGCATCTCACTCTGAATCTTCTTTATCATGCTAGGATTAGCAGGAAAAAGCAAAAAATTTCAAAATTGCACCTTGCAATGTGGAGATATTACTGTTTGTGCATTTACAATATTCATTGATTTTTGCCATTGAAAAACATGTTTTTCATATACCAGAAATGTTTGAAGCTACTGACTGAAAGGAGCTGGCATCTCACTCTCTTTGAATCTTCTTTATCATGCTAGGATTAACAGGAAAAAGCTAAAAATTTCAGAATTGCACCGTGCAATGTGGAGATATTACTGTTTGTGCATTTACAATACTCATTGATTTTTGCCATTGAAAAACGTTTTTCATATACCAGAAATGTTTGAAGCTACTGACTGAATGAAAGGAGCTGGCATCTCACTCTCTTTGAATCTTCTTTATCATGCTAAGAGGAGCAGGAAAAAGCAAAAAATTTCAGAATTGCACCTTCAATGCGGAGAAATTACTCTTTGTGCATTTACAATATTCATTGATTTTTGCCATTGAAAAACGTCCAGAAATGATTGAAGCTACTGACTGAATGAAAGGAGCTGGCATCTCACTCTCTTTGAATCTTCTTTATCATGCTAAGAGGAGCAGGAAAAAGCAAAAAATTTCAGAATTGCACCTTGCAATGCGGAGAAATTACTGTTTGTGCATTTACAATATTCATTGATTTTTGCCGCCATTGAAAAACATCATGTTATTCATATACCAGAAATGTTTGAAGCTACTGACTGAATGAAAGGAGCTGGCATCTCACTCTCTTTGAATCTTCTTTATCATGCTAGGATTAACAGGAAAAAGCTAAAAATTTCAGAATTGCACCGTGCAATGTGGAGATATTACTGTTTGTGCATTTACAATATTCATTGATTTTTGCCATTGAAAAACATGTTTTTCATATACCAGAAATGTTTGAAGCTACTGACTGAATGAAAGGAGCTGGCATCTCACTCTCTTTGAATCTTCTTTATCATGCTAGGATTAGCAGGAAAAAGCAAAAAATTTCAGAATTGCTCCTTGCAATGTGGAGATATTACTGTTTGTGCATTTACAATATTCATTGATTTTTGCCATTGAAAAACATGTTTTTCATATACCAGAAATGTTTGAAGCTACTGACTGAATGAAAGGAGCTGGCATCTCACTCTCTTTGAATCTTCTTTATCATGCTAGGATTAACAGGAAAAAGCAAAAAATTTCAGAATTGCACCTTGCAATGTGGAGATATTACTGTTTGTGCATTTACAATATTCATTGATTTTTGCCATTGAAAAACATGTTTTTCATATACCAGAAATGTTTGAAGCTACTGACTGAATGAAAGGAGCTGGCATCTCACTCTCTTTGAATCTTCTTTATCATGCTAGGATT
The DNA here is from genome assembly GCF_046119375.1 of Phyllobates terribilis. Lineage (NCBI taxonomy): Eukaryota > Metazoa > Chordata > Amphibia > Anura > Dendrobatidae > Phyllobates > Phyllobates terribilis. The sequence goes on along the minus strand of NW_027365568.1, from coordinate 43,808 downwards.
AACAGGAAAAAGCAAAAAATTTCAGAATTGCACCTTGCAATGTGGAGATATTACTGTTTGTGCATATACAATATTCATTGATTTTTGCCATTGAAAAACATGTTTTTCATATACCAGAAATGTTTGAAGCTACTGACTGAATGAAAGGAGCTGGCATCTCAACCTCTTTGAATCTTCTTTATCATGCTAGGATTAACAGGAAAAAGCTAAAAATTTCAGAATTGCACCGTGCAATGTGGAGATATTACTGTTTGTGCATTTACAATATTCATTGATTTTTGCCATTGAAAAACATGTTTTTCATATACCAGAAATGTTTGAAGCTACTGACTGAATGAAAGGAGCTGGCATCTCACTCTCTTTGAATCTTCTTTATCATGCTAGGATTAGCAGGAAAAAGCAAAAAATTTCAGAATTGCACCTTGCAATGTGGAGATATTACTGTTTGTGCATTTACAATATTCATTGATTTTTGCCATTGAAAAACATGTTTTTCATATACCAGAAATGTTTGAAGCTACTGACTGAATGAAAGGAGCTGGCATCTCACTCTCTTTGAATCTTCTTTATCATGCTAGGATTAACAGGAAAAAGCTAAAAATTTCAGAATTGCACCGTGCAATGTGGAGATATTACTGTTTGTGCATTTACAATATTCATTGATTTTTGCCATTGAAAAACATGTTTTTCATATACCAGAAATGTTTGAAGCTACTGACTGAATGAAAGGAGCTGGCATCTCACTCTCTTTGAATCTTCTTTATCATGCTAGGATTAGCAGGAAAAAGCAAAAAATTTCAGAATTGCACCTTGCAATGTGGAGATATTACTGTTTGTGCATTTACAATATTCATTGATTTTTGCCATTGAAAAACATGTTTTTCATATACCAGAAATGTTTGAAGCTACTGACTGAATGAAAGGAGCTGGCATCTCACTCTCTTTGAATCTTCTTTATCATGCTAGGATTAACAGGAAAAAGCAAAAAATTTCAGAATTGCACCTTGCAATGTGGAGATATTACTGTTTGTGCATTTACAATATTCATTGATTTTTGCCATTGAAAAACATGTTTTTCATATACCAGAAATGTTTGAAGCTACTGACTGAATGAAAGGAGCTGGCATCTCACTCTCTTTGAATCTTCTTTATCATGCTAGGATTAGCAGGAAAAAGCAAAAAATTTCAGAATTGCTCCTTGCAATGTGGAGATATTACTGTTTGTGCATTTACAATATTCATTGATTTTTGCCATTGAAAAACATGTTTTTCATATACCAGAAATGTTTGAAGCTACTGACTGAATGAAAGGAGCTGGCATCTCACTCTCTTTGAATCTTCTTTATCATGCTAGGATTAACAGGAAAAAGCAAAAAATTTCAGAATTGCACCTTGCAATGTGGAGATATTACTGTTTGTGCATTTACAATATTCATTGATTTTTGCCATTGAAAAACATGTTTTTCATATACCAGAAATGTTTGAAGCTACTGACTGAATGAAAGGAGCTGGCATCTCACTCTCTTTGAATCTTCTTTATCATGCTAGGATTAACAGGAAAAAGCAAAAAATTTCAGAATTTCACCTTGCAATGTGGAGATATTACTGTTTGTGCATATACAATATTCATTGATTTTTGCCATTGAAAAACATGTTTTTCATATACCAGAAATGTTTGAAGCTACTGACTGAATGAAAGGAGCTGGCATCTCACTCTCTTTGAATCTTCTTTATCATGCTAGGATTAGCAGGAAAAAGCAAAAAATTTCAGAATTGCACCTTGCAATGTGGAGATATTACTGTTTGTGCATTTACAATATTCATTGATTTTTGCCATTGAAAAACATGTTTTTCATATACCAGAAATGTTTGAAGCTACTGACTGAATGAAAGGAGCTGGCATCTCACTCTCTTTGAATCTTCTTTATCATGCTAGGATTAACAGGAAAAAGCTAAAAATTTCAGAATTGCACCGTGCAATGTGGAGATATTACTGTTTGTGCATTTACAATATTCATTGATTTTTGCCATTGAAAAACATGTTTTTCATATACCAGAAATGTTTGAAGCTACTGACTGAATGAAAGGAGCTGGCATCTCACTCTCTTTGAATCTTCTTTATCATGCTAGGATTAGCAGGAAAAAGCAAAAAATTTCAGAATTGCACCTTGCAATGTGGAGATATTACTGTTTGTGCATTTACAATATTCATTGATTTTTGCCATTGAAAAACATGTTTTTCATATACCAGAAATGTTTGAAGCTACTGACTGAATGAAAGGAGCTGGCATCTCACTCTCTTTGAATCTTCTTTATCATGCTAGGATTAACAGGAAAAAGCAAAAAATTTCAGAATTGCACCTTGCAATGTGGAGATATTACTGTTTGTGCATTTACAATATTCATTGATTTTTGCCATTGAAAAACATGTTTTTCATATACCAGAAATGTTTGAAGCTACTGACTGAATGAAAGGAGCTGGCATCTCACTCTCTTTGAATCTTCTTTATCATGCTAGGATTAACAGGAAAAAGCTAAAAATTTCAGAATTGCACCGTGCAATGTGGAGATATTACTGTTTGTGCATTTACAATATTCATTGATTTTTGCCATTGAAAAACATGTTTTTCATATACCAGAAATGTTTGAAGCTACTGACTGAATGAAAGGAGCTGGCATCTCACTCTCTTTGAATCTTCTTTATCATGCTAGGATTAACAGGAAAAAGCAAAAAATTTCAGAATTGCACCTTGCAATGTGGAGATATTACTGTTTGTGCATTTACAATATTCATTGATTTTTGCCATTGAAAAACATGTTTTTCATATACCAGAAATGTTTGAAGCTACTGACTGAATGAAAGGAGCTGGCATCTCACTCTGAATCTTCTTTATCATGCTAGGATTAGCAGGAAAAAGCAAAAAATTTCAAAATTGCACCTTGCAATGTGGAGATATTACTGTTTGTGCATTTACAATATTCATTGATTTTTGCCATTGAAAAACATGTTTTTCATATACCAGAAATGTTTGAAGCTACTGACTGAAAGGAGCTGGCATCTCACTCTCTTTGAATCTTCTTTATCATGCTAGGATTAACAGGAAAAAGCTAAAAATTTCAGAATTGCACCGTGCAATGTGGAGATATTACTGTTTGTGCATTTACAATACTCATTGATTTTTGCCATTGAAAAACGTTTTTCATATACCAGAAATGTTTGAAGCTACTGACTGAATGAAAGGAGCTGGCATCTCACTCTCTTTGAATCTTCTTTATCATGCTAAGAGGAGCAGGAAAAAGCAAAAAATTTCAGAATTGCACCTTCAATGCGGAGAAATTACTCTTTGTGCATTTACAATATTCATTGATTTTTGCCATTGAAAAACGTCCAGAAATGATTGAAGCTACTGACTGAATGAAAGGAGCTGGCATCTCACTCTCTTTGAATCTTCTTTATCATGCTAAGAGGAGCAGGAAAAAGCAAAAAATTTCAGAATTGCACCTTGCAATGCGGAGAAATTACTGTTTGTGCATTTACAATATTCATTGATTTTTGCCGCCATTGAAAAACATCATGTTATTCATATACCAGAAATGTTTGAAGCTACTGACTGAATGAAAGGAGCTGGCATCTCACTCTCTTTGAATCTTCTTTATCATGCTAGGATTAACAGGAAAAAGCTAAAAATTTCAGAATTGCACCGTGCAATGTGGAGATATTACTGTTTGTGCATTTACAATATTCATTGATTTTTGCCATTGAAAAACATGTTTTTCATATACCAGAAATGTTTGAAGCTACTGACTGAATGAAAGGAGCTGGCATCTCACTCTCTTTGAATCTTCTTTATCATGCTAGGATTAGCAGGAAAAAGCAAAAAATTTCAGAATTGCTCCTTGCAATGTGGAGATATTACTGTTTGTGCATTTACAATATTCATTGATTTTTGCCATTGAAAAACATGTTTTTCATATACCAGAAATGTTTGAAGCTACTGACTGAATGAAAGGAGCTGGCATCTCACTCTCTTTGAATCTTCTTTATCATGCTAGGATTAACAGGAAAAAGCAAAAAATTTCAGAATTGCACCTTGCAATGTGGAGATATTACTGTTTGTGCATTTACAATATTCATTGATTTTTGCCATTGAAAAACATGTTTTTCATATACCAGAAATGTTTGAAGCTACTGACTGAATGAAAGGAGCTGGCATCTCACTCTCTTTGAATCTTCTTTATCATGCTAGGATTAACAGGAAAAAGCAAAAAATTTCAGAATTGCACCTTGCAATGTGGAGATATTACTGTTTGTGCATATACAATATTCATTGATTTTTGCCATTGAAAAACATGTTTTTCATATACCAGAAATGTTTGAAGCTACTGACTGAATGAAAGGAGCTGGCATCTCAACCTCTTTGAATCTTCTTTATCATGCTAGGATTAACAGGAAAAAGCTAAAAATTTCAGAATTGCACCGTGCAATGTGGAGATATTACTGTTTGTGCATTTACAATATTCATTGATTTTTGCCATTGAAAAACATGTTTTTCATATACCAGAAATGTTTGAAGCTACTGACTGAATGAAAGGAGCTGGCATCTCACTCTCTTTGAATCTTCTTTATCATGCTAGGATTAGCAGGAAAAAGCAAAAAATTTCAGAATTGCACCTTGCAATGTGGAGATATTACTGTTTGTGCATTTACAATATTCATTGATTTTTGCCATTGAAAAACATGTTTTTCATATACCAGAAATGTTTGAAGCTACTGACTGAATGAAAGGAGCTGGCATCTCACTCTCTTTGAATCTTCTTTATCATGCTAGGATTAACAGGAAAAAGCTAAAAATTTCAGAATTGCACCGTGCAATGTGGAGATATTACTGTTTGTGCATTTACAATATTCATTGATTTTTGCCATTGAAAAACATGTTTTTCATATACCAGAAATGTTTGAAGCTACTGACTGAATGAAAGGAGCTGGCATCTCACTCTCTTTGAATCTTCTTTATCATGCTAGGATTAGCAGGAAAAAGCAAAAAATTTCAGAATTGCACCTTGCAATGTGGAGATATTACTGTTTGTGCATTTACAATATTCATTGATTTTTGCCATTGAAAAACATGTTTTTCATATACCAGAAATGTTTGAAGCTACTGACTGAATGAAAGGAGCTGGCATCTCACTCTCTTTGAATCTTCTTTATCATGCTAGGATTAACAGGAAAAAGCAAAAAATTTCAGAATTGCACCTTGCAATGTGGAGATATTACTGTTTGTGCATTTACAATATTCATTGATTTTTGCCATTGAAAAACATGTTTTTCATATACCAGAAATGTTTGAAGCTACTGACTGAATGAAAGGAGCTGGCATCTCACTCTCTTTGAATCTTCTTTATCATGCTAGGATTAACAGGAAAAAGCTAAAAATTTCAGAATTGCACCGTGCAATGTGGAGATATTACTGTTTGTGCATTTACAATATTCATTGATTTTTGCCATTGAAAAACATGTTTTTCATATACCAGAAATGTTTGAAGCTACTGACTGAATGAAAGGAGCTGGCATCTCACTCTCTTTGAATCTTCTTTATCATGCTAGGATTAACAGGAAAAAGCAAAAAATTTCAGAATTGCACCTTGCAATGTGGAGATATTACTGTTTGTGCATTTACAATATTCATTGATTTTTGCCATTGAAAAACATGTTTTTCATATACCAGAAATGTTTGAAGCTACTGACTGAATGAAAGGAGCTGGCATCTCACTCTGAATCTTCTTTATCATGCTAGGATTAGCAGGAAAAAGCAAAAAATTTCAAAATTGCACCTTGCAATGTGGAGATATTACTGTTTGTGCATTTACAATATTCATTGATTTTTGCCATTGAAAAACATGTTTTTCATATACCAGAAATGTTTGAAGCTACTGACTGAAAGGAGCTGGCATCTCACTCTCTTTGAATCTTCTTTATCATGCTAGGATTAACAGGAAAAAGCTAAAAATTTCAGAATTGCACCGTGCAATGTGGAGATATTACTGTTTGTGCATTTACAATACTCATTGATTTTTGCCATTGAAAAACATGTTTTTCATATACCAGAAATGTTTGAAGCTACTGACTGAATGAAAGGAGCTGGCATCTCACTCTCTTTGAATCTTCTTTATCATGCTAAGAGGAGCAGGAAAAAGCAAAAAATTTCAGAATTGCACCTTCAATGCGGAGAAATTACTCTTTGTGCATTTACAATATTCATTGATTTTTGCCATTGAAAAACGTCCAGAAATGATTGAAGCTACTGACTGAATGAAAGGAGCTGGCATCTCACTCTCTTTGAATCTTCTTTATCATGCTAAGAGGAGCAGGAAAAAGCAAAAAATTTCAGAATTGCACCTTGCAATGCGGAGAAATTACTGTTTGTGCATTTACAATATTCATTGATTTTTGCCGCCATTGAAAAACATCATGTTATTCATATACCAGAAATGTTTGAAGCTACTGACTGAATGAAAGGAGCTGGCATCTCACTCTCTTTGAATCTTCTTTATCATGCTAGGATTAACAGGAAAAAGCTAAAAATTTCAGAATTGCACCGTGCAATGTGGAGATATTACTGTTTGTGCATTTACAATATTCATTGATTTTTGCCATTGAAAAACATGTTTTTCATATACCAGAAATGTTTGAAGCTACTGACTGAATGAAAGGAGCTGGCATCTCACTCTCTTTGAATCTTCTTTATCATGCTAGGATTAGCAGGAAAAAGCAAAAAATTTCAGAATTGCTCCTTGCAATGTGGAGATATTACTGTTTGTGCATTTACAATATTCATTGATTTTTGCCATTGAAAAACATGTTTTTCATATACCAGAAATGTTTGAAGCTACTGACTGAATGAAAGGAGCTGGCATCTCACTCTCTTTGAATCTTCTTTATCATGCTAGGATTAACAGGAAAAAGCAAAAAATTTCAGAATTGCACCTTGCAATGTGGAGATATTACTGTTTGTGCATATACAATATTCATTGATTTTTGCCATTGAAAAACATGTTTTTCATATACCAGAAATGTTTGAAGCTACTGACTGAATGAAAGGAGCTGGCATCTCACTCTCTTTGAATCTTCTTTATCATGCTAGGATTAGCAGGAAAAAGCAAAAAATTTCAGAATTGCACCTTGCAATGTGGAGATATTACTGTTTGTGCATTTACAATATTCATTGATTTTTGCCATTGAAAAACATGTTTTTCATATACCAGAAATGTTTGAAGCTACTGACTGAATGAAAGGAGCTGGCATCTCACTCTCTTTGAATCTTCTTTATCATGCTAGGATTAACAGGAAAAAGCAAAAAATTTCAGAATTGCACCTTGCAATGTGGAGATATTACTGTTTGTGCATTTACAATATTCATTGATTTTTGCCATTGAAAAACATGTTTTTCATATACCAGAAATGTTTGAAGCTACTGACTGAATGAAAGGAGCTGGCATCTCACTCTCTTTGAATCTTCTTTATCATGCTAGGATTAACAGGAAAAAGCTAAAAATTTCAGAATTGCACCGTGCAATGTGGAGATATTACTGTTTGTGCATTTACAATATTCATTGATTTTTGCCATTGAAAAACATGTTTTTCATATACCAGAAATGTTTGAAGCTACTGACTGAATGAAAGGAGCTGGCATCTCACTCTCTTTGAATCTTCTTTATCATGCTAGGATTAACAGGAAAAAGCAAAAAATTTCAGAATTGCACCTTGCAATGTGGAGATATTACTGTTTGTGCATTTACAATATTCATTGATTTTTGCCATTGAAAAACATGTTTTTCATATACCAGAAATGTTTGAAGCTACTGACTGAATGAAAGGAGCTGGCATCTCACTCTGAATCTTCTTTATCATGCTAGGATTAGCAGGAAAAAGCAAAAAATTTCAAAATTGCACCTTGCAATGTGGAGATATTACTGTTTGTGCATTTACAATATTCATTGATTTTTGCCATTGAAAAACATGTTTTTCATATACCAGAAATGTTTGAAGCTACTGACTGAAAGGAGCTGGCATCTCACTCTCTTTGAATCTTCTTTATCATGCTAGGATTAACAGGAAAAAGCTAAAAATTTCAGAATTGCACCGTGCAATGTGGAGATATTACTGTTTGTGCATTTACAATACTCATTGATTTTTGCCATTGAAAAACATGTTTTTCATATACCAGAAATGTTTGAAGCTACTGACTGAATGAAAGGAGCTGGCATCTCACTCTCTTTGAATCTTCTTTATCATGCTAAGAGGAGCAGGAAAAAGCAAAAAATTTCAGAATTGCACCTTCAATGCGGAGAAATTACTCTTTGTGCATTTACAATATTCATTGATTTTTGCCATTGAAAAACGTCCAGAAATGATTGAAGCTACTGACTGAATGAAAGGAGCTGGCATCTCACTCTCTTTGAATCTTCTTTATCATGCTAAGAGGAGCAGGAAAAAGCAAAAAATTTCAGAATTGCACCTTGCAATGCGGAGAAATTACTGTTTGTGCATTTACAATATTCATTGATTTTTGCCGCCATTGAAAAACATCATGTTATTCATATACCAGAAATGTTTGAAGCTACTGACTGAATGAAAGGAGCTGGCATCTCACTCTCTTTGAATCTTCTTTATCATGCTAGGATTAACAGGAAAAAGCTAAAAATTTCAGAATTGCACCGTGCAATGTGGAGATATTACTGTTTGTGCATTTACAATATTCATTGATTTTTGCCATTGAAAAACATGTTTTTCATATACCAGAAATGTTTGAAGCTACTGACTGAATGAAAGGAGCTGGCATCTCACTCTCTTTGAATCTTCTTTATCATGCTAGGATTAGCAGGAAAAAGCAAAAAATTTCAGAATTGCTCCTTGCAATGTGGAGATATTACTGTTTGTGCATTTACAATATTCATTGATTTTTGCCATTGAAAAACATGTTTTTCATATACCAGAAATGTTTGAAGCTACTGACTGAATGAAAGGAGCTGGCATCTCACTCTCTTTGAATCTTCTTTATCATGCTAGGATTAACAGGAAAAAGCAAAAAATTTCAGAATTGCACCTTGCAATGTGGAGATATTACTGTTTGTGCATATACAATATTCATTGATTTTTGCCATTGAAAAACATGTTTTTCATATACCAGAAATGTTTGAAGCTACTGACTGAATGAAAGGAGCTGGCATCTCACTCTCTTTGAATCTTCTTTATCATGCTAGGATTAGCAGGAAAAAGCAAAAAATTTCAGAATTGCACCTTGCAATGTGGAGATATTACTGTTTGTGCATTTACAATATTCATTGATTTTTGCCATTGAAAAACATGTTTTTCATATACCAGAAATGTTTGAAGCTACTGACTGAATGAAAGGAGCTGGCATCTCACTCTCTTTGAATCTTCTTTATCATGCTAGGATTAACAGGAAAAAGCAAAAAATTTCAGAATTGCACCTTGCAATGTGGAGATATTACTGTTTGTGCATTTACAATATTCATTGATTTTTGCCATTGAAAAACATGTTTTTCATATACCAGAAATGTTTGAAGCTACTGACTGAATGAAAGGAGCTGGCATCTCACTCTCTTTGAATCTTCTTTATCATGCTAGGATTAACAGGAAAAAGCTAAAAATTTCAGAATTGCACCGTGCAATGTGGAGATATTACTGTTTGTGCATTTACAATATTCATTGATTTTTGCCATTGAAAAACATGTTTTTCATATACCAGAAATGTTTGAAGCTACTGACTGAATGAAAGGAGCTGGCATCTCACTCTCTTTGAATCTTCTTTATCATGCTAGGATTAACAGGAAAAAGCAAAAAATTTCAGAATTGCACCTTGCAATGTGGAGATATTACTGTTTGTGCATTTACAATATTCATTGATTTTTGCCATTGAAAAACATGTTTTTCATATACCAGAAATGTTTGAAGCTACTGACTGAATGAAAGGAGCTGGCATCTCACTCTGAATCTTCTTTATCATGCTAGGATTAGCAGGAAAAAGCAAAAAATTTCAAAATTGCACCTTGCAATGTGGAGATATTACTGTTTGTGCATTTACAATATTCATTGATTTTTGCCATTGAAAAACATGTTTTTCATATACCAGAAATGTTTGAAGCTACTGACTGAAAGGAGCTGGCATCTCACTCTCTTTGAATCTTCTTTATCATGCTAGGATTAACAGGAAAAAGCTAAAAATTTCAGAATTGCACCGTGCAATGTGGAGATATTACTGTTTGTGCATTTACAATACTCATTGATTTTTGCCATTGAAAAACATGTTTTTCATATACCAGAAATGTTTGAAGCTACTGACTGAATGAAAGGAGCTGGCATCTCACTCTCTTTGAATCTTCTTTATCATGCTAAGAGGAGCAGGAAAAAGCAAAAAATTTCAGAATTGCACCTTCAATGCGGAGAAATTACTCTTTGTGCATTTACAATATTCATTGATTTTTGCCATTGAAAAACGTCCAGAAATGATTGAAGCTACTGACTGAATGAAAGGAGCTGGCATCTCACTCTCTTTGAATCTTCTTTATCATGCTAAGAGGAGCAGGAAAAAGCAAAAAATTTCAGAATTGCACCTTGCAATGCGGAGAAATTACTGTTTGTGCATTTACAATATTCATTGATTTTTGCCGCCATTGAAAAACATCATGTTATTCATATACCAGAAATGTTTGAAGCTACTGACTGAATGAAAGGAGCTGGCATCTCACTCTCTTTGAATCTTCTTTATCATGCTAGGATTAACAGGAAAAAGCTAAAAATTTCAGAATTGCACCGTGCAATGTGGAGATATTACTGTTTGTGCATTTACAATATTCATTGATTTTTGCCATTGAAAAACATGTTTTTCATATACCAGAAATGTTTGAAGCTACTGACTGAATGAAAGGAGCTGGCATCTCACTCTCTTTGAATCTTCTTTATCATGCTAGGATTAGCAGGAAAAAGCAAAAAATTTCAGAATTGCTCCTTGCAATGTGGAGATATTACTGTTTGTGCATTTACAATATTCATTGATTTTTGCCATTGAAAAACATGTTTTTCATATACCAGAAATGTTTGAAGCTACTGACTGAATGAAAGGAGCTGGCATCTCACTCTCTTTGAATCTTCTTTATCATGCTAGGATTAACAGGAAAAAGCAAAAAATTTCAGAATTGCACCTTGCAATGTGGAGATATTACTGTTTGTGCATTTACAATATTCATTGATTTTTGCCATTGAAAAACATGTTTTTCATATACCAGAAATGTTTGAAGCTACTGACTGAATGAAAGGAGCTGGCATCTCACTCTCTTTGAATCTTCTTTATCATGCTAGGATTAACAGGAAAAAGCAAAAAATTTCAGAATTGCACCTTGCAATGTGGAGATATTACTGTTTGTGCATATACAATATTCATTGATTTTTGCCATTGAAAAACATGTTTTTCATATACCAGAAATGTTTGAAGCTACTGACTGAATGAAAGGAGCTGGCATCTCAACCTCTTTGAATCTTCTTTATCATGCTAGGATTAACAGGAAAAAGCTAAAAATTTCAGAATTGCACCGTGCAATGTGGAGATATTACTGTTTGTGCATTTACAATATTCATTGATTTTTGCCATTGAAAAACATGTTTTTCATATACCAGAAATGTTTGAAGCTACTGACTGAATGAAAGGAGCTGGCATCTCACTCTCTTTGAATCTTCTTTATCATGCTAGGATTAGCAGGAAAAAGCAAAAAATTTCAGAATTGCACCTTGCAATGTGGAGATATTACTGTTTGTGCATTTACAATATTCATTGATTTTTGCCATTGAAAAACATGTTTTTCATATACCAGAAATGTTTGAAGCTACTGACTGAATGAAAGGAGCTGGCATCTCACTCTCTTTGAATCTTCTTTATCATGCTAGGATTAACAGGAAAAAGCTAAAAATTTCAGAATTGCACCGTGCAATGTGGAGATATTACTGTTTGTGCATTTACAATATTCATTGATTTTTGCCATTGAAAAACATGTTTTTCATATACCAGAAATGTTTGAAGCTACTGACTGAATGAAAGGAGCTGGCATCTCACTCTCTTTGAATCTTCTTTATCATGCTAGGATTAGCAGGAAAAAGCAAAAAATTTCAGAATTGCACCTTGCAATGTGGAGATATTACTGTTTGTGCATTTACAATATTCATTGATTTTTGCCATTGAAAAACATGTTTTTCATATACCAGAAATGTTTGAAGCTACTGACTGAATGAAAGGAGCTGGCATCTCACTCTCTTTGAATCTTCTTTATCATGCTAGGATTAACAGGAAAAAGCAAAAAATTTCAGAATTGCACCTTGCAATGTGGAGATATTACTGTTTGTGCATTTACAATATTCATTGATTTTTGCCATTGAAAAACATGTTTTTCATATACCAGAAATGTTTGAAGCTACTGACTGAATGAAAGGAGCTGGCATCTCACTCTCTTTGAATCTTCTTTATCATGCTAGGATTAACAGGAAAAAGCTAAAAATTTCAGAATTGCACCGTGCAATGTGGAGATATTACTGTTTGTGCATTTACAATATTCATTGATTTTTGCCATTGAAAAACATGTTTTTCATATACCAGAAATGTTTGAAGCTACTGACTGAATGAAAGGAGCTGGCATCTCACTCTCTTTGAATCTTCTTTATCATGCTAGGATTAACAGGAAAAAGCAAAAAATTTCAGAATTGCACCTTGCAATGTGGAGATATTACTGTTTGTGCATTTACAATATTCATTGATTTTTGCCATTGAAAAACATGTTTTTCATATACCAGAAATGTTTGAAGCTACTGACTGAATGAAAGGAGCTGGCATCTCACTCTGAATCTTCTTTATCATGCTAGGATTAGCAGGAAAAAGCAAAAAATTTCAAAATTGCACCTTGCAATGTGGAGATATTACTGTTTGTGCATTTACAATATTCATTGATTTTTGCCATTGAAAAACATGTTTTTCATATACCAGAAATGTTTGAAGCTACTGACTGAAAGGAGCTGGCATCTCACTCTCTTTGAATCTTCTTTATCATGCTAGGATTAACAGGAAAAAGCTAAAAATTTCAGAATTGCACCGTGCAATGTGGAGATATTACTGTTTGTGCATTTACAATACTCATTGATTTTTGCCATTGAAAAACATGTTTTTCATATACCAGAAATGTTTGAAGCTACTGACTGAATGAAAGGAGCTGGCATCTCACTCTCTTTGAATCTTCTTTATCATGCTAAGAGGAGCAGGAAAAAGCAAAAAATTTCAGAATTGCACCTTCAATGCGGAGAAATTACTCTTTGTGCATTTACAATATTCATTGATTTTTGCCATTGAAAAACGTCCAGAAATGATTGAAGCTACTGACTGAATGAAAGGAGCTGGCATCTCACTCTCTTTGAATCTTCTTTATCATGCTAAGAGGAGCAGGAAAAAGCAAAAAATTTCAGAATTGCACCTTGCAATGCGGAGAAATTACTGTTTGTGCATTTACAATATTCATTGATTTTTGCCGCCATTGAAAAACATCATGTTATTCATATACCAGAAATGTTTGAAGCTACTGACTGAATGAAAGGAGCTGGCATCTCACTCTCTTTGAATCTTCTTTATCATGCTAGGATTAACAGGAAAAAGCTAAAAATTTCAGAATTGCACCGTGCAATGTGGAGATATTACTGTTTGTGCATTTACAATATTCATTGATTTTTGCCATTGAAAAACATGTTTTTCATATACCAGAAATGTTTGAAGCTACTGACTGAATGAAAGGAGCTGGCATCTCACTCTCTTTGAATCTTCTTTATCATGCTAGGATTAGCAGGAAAAAGCAAAAAATTTCAGAATTGCTCCTTGCAATGTGGAGATATTACTGTTTGTGCATTTACAATATTCATTGATTTTTGCCATTGAAAAACATGTTTTTCATATACCAGAAATGTTTGAAGCTACTGACTGAATGAAAGGAGCTGGCATCTCACTCTCTTTGAATCTTCTTTATCATGCTAGGATTAACAGGAAAAAGCAAAAAATTTCAGAATTGCACCTTGCAATGTGGAGATATTACTGTTTGTGCATTTACAATATTCATTGATTTTTGCCATTGAAAAACATGTTTTTCATATACCAGAAATGTTTGAAGCTACTGACTGAATGAAAGGAGCTGGCATCTCACTCTCTTTGAATCTTCTTTATCATGCTAGGATTAACAGGAAAAAGCAAAAAATTTCAGAATTGCACCTTGCAATGTGGAGATATTACTGTTTGTGCATATACAATATTCATTGATTTTTGCCATTGAAAAACATGTTTTTCATATACCAGAAATGTTTGAAGCTACTGACTGAATGAAAGGAGCTGGCATCTCAACCTCTTTGAATCTTCTTTATCATGCTAGGATTAACAGGAAAAAGCTAAAAATTTCAGAATTGCACCGTGCAATGTGGAGATATTACTGTTTGTGCATTTACAATATTCATTGATTTTTGCCATTGAAAAACATGTTTTTCATATACCAGAAATGTTTGAAGCTACTGACTGAATGAAAGGAGCTGGCATCTCACTCTCTTTGAATCTTCTTTATCATGCTAGGATTAGCAGGAAAAAGCAAAAAATTTCAGAATTGCACCTTGCAATGTGGAGATATTACTGTTTGTGCATTTACAATATTCATTGATTTTTGCCATTGAAAAACATGTTTTTCATATACCAGAAATGTTTGAAGCTACTGACTGAATGAAAGGAGCTGGCATCTCACTCTCTTTGAATCTTCTTTATCATGCTAGGATTAACAGGAAAAAGCTAAAAATTTCAGAATTGCACCGTGCAATGTGGAGATATTACTGTTTGTGCATTTACAATATTCATTGATTTTTGCCATTGAAAAACATGTTTTTCATATACCAGAAATGTTTGAAGCTACTGACTGAATGAAAGGAGCTGGCATCTCACTCTCTTTGAATCTTCTTTATCATGCTAGGATTAGCAGGAAAAAGCAAAAAATTTCAGAATTGCACCTTGCAATGTGGAGATATTACTGTTTGTGCATTTACAATATTCATTGATTTTTGCCATTGAAAAACATGTTTTTCATATACCAGAAATGTTTGAAGCTACTGACTGAATGAAAGGAGCTGGCATCTCACTCTCTTTGAATCTTCTTTATCATGCTAGGATTAACAGGAAAAAGCAAAAAATTTCAGAATTGCACCTTGCAATGTGGAGATATTACTGTTTGTGCATTTACAATATTCATTGATTTTTGCCATTGAAAAACATGTTTTTCATATACCAGAAATGTTTGAAGCTACTGACTGAATGAAAGGAGCTGGCATCTCACTCTCTTTGAATCTTCTTTATCATGCTAGGATTAACAGGAAAAAGCTAAAAATTTCAGAATTGCACCGTGCAATGTGGAGATATTACTGTTTGTGCATTTACAATATTCATTGATTTTTGCCATTGAAAAACATGTTTTTCATATACCAGAAATGTTTGAAGCTACTGACTGAATGAAAGGAGCTGGCATCTCACTCTTTGAATCTTCTTTATCATGCTAGGATTAACAGGAAAAAGCAAAAAATTTCAGAATTGCACCTTGCAATGTGGAGATATTACTGTTTGTGCATTTACAATATTCATTGATTTTTGCCATTGAAAAACATGTTTTTCATATACCAGAAATGTTTGAAGCTACTGACTGAATGAAAGGAGCTGGCATCTCACTCTGAATCTTCTTTATCATGCTAGGATTAGCAGGAAAAAGCAAAAAATTTCAAAATTGCACCTTGCAATGTGGAGATATTACTGTTTGTGCATTTACAATATTCATTGATTTTTGCCATTGAAAAACATGTTTTTCATATACCAGAAATGTTTGAAGCTACTGACTGAAAGGAGCTGGCATCTCACTCTCTTTGAATCTTCTTTATCATGCTAGGATTAACAGGAAAAAGCTAAAAATTTCAGAATTGCACCGTGCAATGTGGAGATATTACTGTTTGTGCATTTACAATACTCATTGATTTTTGCCATTGAAAAACATGTTTTTCATATACCAGAAATGTTTGAAGCTACTGACTGAATGAAAGGAGCTGGCATCTCACTCTCTTTGAATCTTCTTTATCATGCTAAGAGGAGCAGGAAAAAGCAAAAAATTTCAGAATTGCACCTTCAATGCGGAGAAATTACTCTTTGTGCATTTACAATATTCATTGATTTTTGCCATTGAAAAACGTCCAGAAATGATTGAAGCTACTGACTGAATGAAAGGAGCTGGCATCTCACTCTCTTTGAATCTTCTTTATCATGCTAAGAGGAGCAGGAAAAAGCAAAAAAATTTCAGAATTGCACCTTGCAATGCGGAGAAATTACTGTTTGTGCATTTACAATATTCATTAATTTTTGCCATTGAAAAACATCATGTTATTCATATACCAGAAATGATTGAAGCTACTGACTGAATGAAAGGAGCTGGCATCTCACTCTCTTTGAATCTTCTTTATCATGCTAAGAGGAGCAGGAAAAAGCAAAAAATTTCAGAATTGCACCTTGCAATGTGGAGAAATTACTGTTTGTGCATTTACAATATTCATTGATTTTTGCCATTGAAAAACATCATGTTATTCATATACCAGAAATGTTTGAAGCTACTGACTGAATGAAAGGAGCTGGCATCTCACTCTCTTTGAATCTTCTTTATCATACTAAGAGGAGCAGGAAAAAGCAAAAAATTTCAGAATTGCACCTTGCAATGCGGAGAAATTACTGTTTGTGCATTTACAATATTCATTGATTTTTGCCATTGAAAAACGTCCAGAAATGATTGAAGCTACTGACTGAATGAAAGGAGCTGGCATCTCACTCTCTTTGAATCTTCTTTATCATGCTAAGAGGAGCAGGAAAAAGCAAAAAATTTCAGAATTGCACCTTGCAATGCAGAGAAATTACTGTTTGTGCATTTACAATATTCATTGATTTTTGCCATTGAAAAACGTCCAGAAATGATTGAAGCTACTGACTGAATGAAAGGAGCTGGCATCTCACTCTCTTTGAATCTTCTTTATCATGCTAAGAGGAGCAGGAAAAAGCAAAAAATTTCAGAATTGCACCTTGCAATGCGGAGAAATTACTGTTTGTGCATTTACAATATTCATTGATTTTTGCCGCCATTGAAAAACATCATGTTATTCATATACCAGAAATGTTTGAAGCTACTGACTGAATGAAAGGAGCTGGCATCTCACTCTCTTTGAATCTTCTTTATCATGCTAGGATTAACAGGAAAAAGCTAAAAATTTCAGAATTGCACCGTGCAATGTGGAGATATTACTGTTTGTGCATTTACAATATTCATTGATTTTTGCCATTGAAAAACATGTTTTTCATATACCAGAAATGTTTGAAGCTACTGACTGAATGAAAGGAGCTGGCATCTCACTCTCTTTGAATCTTCTTTATCATGCTAGGATTAGCAGGAAAAAGCAAAAAATTTCAGAATTGCACCTTGCAATGTGGAGATATTACTGTTTGTGCATTTACAATATTCATTGATTTTTGCCATTGAAAAACATGTTTTTCATATACCAGAAATGTTTGAAGCTACTGACTGAATGAAAGGAGCTGGCATCTCACTCTCTTTGAATCTTCTTTATCATGCTAGGATTAACAGGAAAAAGCTAAAAATTTCAGAATTGCACCGTGCAATGTGGAGATATTACTGTTTGTGCATTTACAATATTCATTGATTTTTGCCATTGAAAAACATGTTTTTCATATACCAGAAATGTTTGAAGCTACTGACTGAATGAAAGGAGCTGGCATCTCACTCTCTTTGAATCTTCTTTATCATGCTAGGATTAGCAGGAAAAAGCAAAAAATTTCAGAATTGCACCTTGCAATGTGGAGATATTACTGTTTTTGCATTTACAATATTCATTGATTTTTGCCATTGAAAAACATGTTTTTCATATACCAGAAATGTTTGAAGCTACTGACTGAATGAAAGGAGCTGGCATCTCACTCTCTTTGAATCTTCTTTATCATGCTAGGATTAACAGGAAAAAGCAAAAAATTTCAGAATTGCACCTTGCAATGTGGAGATATTACTGTTTGTGCATTTACAATATTCATTGATTTTTGCCATTGAAAAACATGTTTTTCATATACCAGAAATGTTTGAAGCTACTGACTGAATGAAAGGAGCTGGCATCTCACTCTCTTTGAATCTTCTTTATCATGCTAGGATTAACAGGAAAAAGCTAAAAATTTCAGAATTGCACCGTGCAATGTGGAGATATTACTGTTTGTGCATTTACAATATTCATTGATTTTTGCCATTGAAAAACATGTTTTTCATATACCAGAAATGTTTGAAGCTACTGACTGAATGAAAGGAGCTGGCATCTCACTCTCTTTGAATCTTCTTTATCATGCTAGGATTAACAGGAAAAAGCAAAAAATTTCAGAATTGCACCTTGCAATGTGGAGATATTACTGTTTGTGCATTTACAATATTCATTGATTTTTGCCATTGAAAAACATGTTTTTCATATACCAGAAATGTTTGAAGCTACTGACTGAATGAAAGGAGCTGGCATCTCACTCTGAATCTTCTTTATCATGCTAGGATTAGCAGGAAAAAGCAAAAAATTTCAAAATTGCACCTTGCAATGTGGAGATATTACTGTTTGTGCATTTACAATATTCATTGATTTTTGCCATTGAAAAACATGTTTTTCATATACCAGAAATGTTTGAAGCTACTGACTGAAAGGAGCTGGCATCTCACTCTCTTTGAATCTTCTTTATCATGCTAGGATTAACAGGAAAAAGCTAAAAATTTCAGAATTGCACCGTGCAATGTGGAGATATTACTGTTTGTGCATTTACAATACTCATTGATTTTTGCCATTGAAAAACATGTTTTTCATATACCAGAAATGTTTGAAGCTACTGACAATGAAAGGAGCTGGCATCTCACTCTCTTTGAATCTTCTTTATCATGCTAAGAGGAGCAGGAAAAAGCAAAAAATTTCAGAATTGCACCTTCAATGCGGAGAAATTACTCTTTGTGCATTTACAATATTCATTGATTTTTGCCATTGAAAAACGTCCAGAAATGATTGAAGCTACTGACTGAATGAAAGGAGCTGGCATCTCACTCTCTTTGAATCTTCTTTATCATGCTAAGAGGAGCAGGAAAAAGCAAAAAAATTTCAGAATTGCACCTTGCAATGCGGAGAAATTACTGTTTGTGCATTTACAATATTCATTAATTTTTGCCATTGAAAAACATCATGTTATTCATATACCAGAAATGATTGAAGCTACTGACTGAATGAAAGGAGCTGGCATCTCACTCTCTTTGAATCTTCTTTATCATGCTAAGAGGAGCAGGAAAAAGCAAAAAATTTCAGAATTGCACCTTGCAATGTGGAGAAATTACTGTTTGTGCATTTACAATATTCATTGATTTTTGCCATTGAAAAACATCATGTTATTCATATACCAGAAATGTTTGAAGCTACTGACTGAATGAAAGGAGCTGGCATCTCACTCTCTTTGAATCTTCTTTATCATACTAAGAGGAGCAGGAAAAAGCAAAAAATTTCAGAATTGCACCTTGCAATGCGGAGAAATTACTGTTTGTGCATTTACAATATTCATTGATTTTTGCCATTGAAAAACGTCCAGAAATGATTGAAGCTACTGACTGAATGAAAGGAGCTGGCATCTCACTCTCTTTGAATCTTCTTTATCATGCTAAGAGGAGCAGGAAAAAGCAAAAAATTTCAGAATTGCACCTTGCAATGCAGAGAAATTACTGTTTGTGCATTTACAATATTCATTGATTTTTGCCATTGAAAAACGTCCAGAAATGATTGAAGCTACTGACTGAATGAAAGGAGCTGGCATCTCACTCTCTTTGAATCTTCTTTATCATGCTAAGAGGAGCAGGAAAAAGCAAAAAATTTCAGAATTGCACCTTGCAATGCGGAGAAATTACTGTTTGTGCATTTACAATATTCATTGATTTTTGCCGCCATTGAAAAACATCATGTTATTCATATACCAGAAATGTTTGAAGCTACTGACTGAATGAAAGGAGCTGGCATCTCACTCTCTTTGAATCTTCTTTATCATGCTAGGATTAACAGGAAAAAGCTAAAAATTTCAGAATTGCACCGTGCAATGTGGAGATATTACTGTTTGTGCATTTACAATATTCATTGATTTTTGCCATTGAAAAACATGTTTTTCATATACCAGAAATGTTTGAAGCTACTGACTGAATGAAAGGAGCTGGCATCTCACTCTCTTTGAATCTTCTTTATCATGCTAGGATTAGCAGGAAAAAGCAAAAAATTTCAGAATTGCTCCTTGCAATGTGGAGATATTACTGTTTGTGCATTTACAATATTCATTGATTTTTGCCATTGAAAAACATGTTTTTCATATACCAGAAATGTTTGAAGCTACTGACTGAATGAAAGGAGCTGGCATCTCACTCTCTTTGAATCTTCTTTATCATGCTAGGATTAACAGGAAAAAGCAAAAAATTTCAGAATTGCACCTTGCAATGTGGAGATATTACTGTTTGTGCATTTACAATATTCATTGATTTTTGCCATTGAAAAACATGTTTTTCATATACCAGAAATGTTTGAAGCTACTGACTGAATGAAAGGAGCTGGCATCTCACTCTCTTTGAATCTTCTTTATCATGCTAGGATTAACAGGAAAAAGCAAAAAATTTCAGAATTGCACCTTGCAATGTGGAGATATTACTGTTTGTGCATATACAATATTCATTGATTTTTGCCATTGAAAAACATGTTTTTCATATACCAGAAATGTTTGAAGCTACTGACTGAATGAAAGGAGCTGGCATCTCAACCTCTTTGAATCTTCTTTATCATGCTAGGATTAACAGGAAAAAGCTAAAAATTTCAGAATTGCACCGTGCAATGTGGAGATATTACTGTTTGTGCATTTACAATATTCATTGATTTTTGCCATTGAAAAACATGTTTTTCATATACCAGAAATGTTTGAAGCTACTGACTGAATGAAAGGAGCTGGCATCTCACTCTCTTTGAATCTTCTTTATCATGCTAGGATTAGCAGGAAAAAGCAAAAAATTTCAGAATTGCACCTTGCAATGTGGAGATATTACTGTTTGTGCATTTACAATATTCATTGATTTTTGCCATTGAAAAACATCATGTTATTCATATACCAGAAATGTTTGAAGCTACTGACTGAATGAAAGGAGCTGGCATCTCACTCTCTTTGAATCTTCTTTATCATGCTAAGAGGAGCAGGAAAAAGCAAAAAAATTTCAGAATTGCACCTTGCAATGCGGAGAAATTACTGTTTGTGCATTTACAATATTCATTAATTTTTGCCATTGAAAAACATCATGTTATTCATATACCAGAAATGATTGAAGCTACTGACTGAATGAAAGGAGCTGGCATCTCACTCTCTTTGAATCTTCTTTATCATGCTAAGAGGAGCAGGAAAAAGCAAAAAATTTCAGAATTGCACCTTGCAATGTGGAGAAATTACTGTTTGTGCATTTACAATATTCATTGATTTTTGCCATTGAAAAACATCATGTTATTCATATACCAGAAATGTTTGAAGCTACTGACTGAATGAAAGGAGCTGGCATCTCACTCTCTTTGAATCTTCTTTATCATACTAAGAGGAGCAGGAAAAAGCAAAAAATTTCAGAATTGCACCTTGCAATGCGGAGAAATTACTGTTTGTGCATTTACAATATTCATTGATTTTTGCCATTGAAAAACGTCCAGAAATGATTGAAGCTACTGACTGAATGAAAGGAGCTGGCATCTCACTCTCTTTGAATCTTCTTTATCATGCTAAGTGGAGCAGGAAAAAGCAAAAAATTTCAGAATTGCACCTTGCAATGCAGAGAAATTACTGTTTGTGCATTTACAATATTCATTGATTTTTGCCATTGAAAAACGTCCAGAAATGATTGAAGCTACTGACTGAATGAAAGGAGCTGGCATCTCACTCTCTTTGAATCTTCTTTATCATGCTAAGAGGAGCAGGAAAAAGCAAAAAATTTCAGAATTGCACCTTGCAATGCGGAGAAATTACTGTTTGTGCATTTACAATATTCATTGATTTTTGCCGCCATTGAAAAACATCATGTTATTCATATACCAGAAATGTTTGAAGCTACTGACTGAATGAAAGGAGCTGGCATCTCACTCTCTTTGAATCTTCTTTATCATGCTAGGATTAACAGGAAAAAGCTAAAAATTTCAGAATTGCACCGTGCAATGTGGAGATATTACTGTTTGTGCATTTACAATATTCATTGATTTTTGCCATTGAAAAACATGTTTTTCATATACCAGAAATGTTTGAAGCTACTGACTGAATGAAAGGAGCTGGCATCTCACTCTCTTTGAATCTTCTTTATCATGCTAGGATTAGCAGGAAAAAGCAAAAAATTTCAGAATTGCACCTTGCAATGTGGAGATATTACTGTTTGTGCATTTACAATATTCATTGATTTTTGCCATTGAAAAACATGTTTTTCATATACCAGAAATGTTTGAAGCTACTGACTGAATGAAAGGAGCTGGCATCTCACTCTCTTTGAATCTTCTTTATCATGCTAGGATTAACAGGAAAAAGCTAAAAATTTCAGAATTGCACCGTGCAATGTGGAGATATTACTGTTTGTGCATTTACAATATTCATTGATTTTTGCCATTGAAAAACATGTTTTTCATATACCAGAAATGTTTGAAGCTACTGACTGAATGAAAGGAGCTGGCATCTCACTCTCTTTGAATCTTCTTTATCATGCTAGGATTAGCAGGAAAAAGCAAAAAATTTCAGAATTGCACCTTGCAATGTGGAGATATTACTGTTTGTGCATTTACAATATTCATTGATTTTTGCCATTGAAAAACATGTTTTTCATATACCAGAAATGTTTGAAGCTACTGACTGAATGAAAGGAGCTGGCATCTCACTCTCTTTGAATCTTCTTTATCATGCTAGGATTAACAGGAAAAAGCAAAAAATTTCAGAATTGCACCTTGCAATGTGGAGATATTACTGTTTGTGCATTTACAATATTCATTGATTTTTGCCATTGAAAAACATGTTTTTCATATACCAGAAATGTTTGAAGCTACTGACTGAATGAAAGGAGCTGGCATCTCACTCTCTTTGAATCTTCTTTATCATGCTAGGATTAACAGGAAAAAGCTAAAAATTTCAGAATTGCACCGTGCAATGTGGAGATATTACTGTTTGTGCATTTACAATATTCATTGATTTTTGCCATTGAAAAACATGTTTTTCATATACCAGAAATGTTTGAAGCTACTGACTGAATGAAAGGAGCTGGCATCTCACTCTCTTTGAATCTTCTTTATCATGCTAGGATTAACAGGAAAAAGCAAAAAATTTCAGAATTGCACCTTGCAATGTGGAGATATTACTGTTTGTGCATTTACAATATTCATTGATTTTTGCCATTGAAAAACATGTTTTTCATATACCAGAAATGTTTGAAGCTACTGACTGAATGAAAGGAGCTGGCATCTCACTCTGAATCTTCTTTATCATGCTAGGATTAGCAGGAAAAAGCAAAAAATTTCAAAATTGCACCTTGCAATGTGGAGATATTACTGTTTGTGCATTTACAATATTCATTGATTTTTGCCATTGAAAAACATGTTTTTCATATACCAGAAATGTTTGAAGCTACTGACTGAAAGGAGCTGGCATCTCACTCTCTTTGAATCTTCTTTATCATGCTAGGATTAACAGGAAAAAGCTAAAAATTTCAGAATTGCACCGTGCAATGTGGAGATATTACTGTTTGTGCATTTACAATACTCATTGATTTTTGCCATTGAAAAACATGTTTTTCATATACCAGAAATGTTTGAAGCTACTGACTGAATGAAAGGAGCTGGCATCTCACTCTCTTTGAATCTTCTTTATCATGCTAAGAGGAGCAGGAAAAAGCAAAAAATTTCAGAATTGCACCTTCAATGCGGAGAAATTACTCTTTGTGCATTTACAATATTCATTGATTTTTGCCATTGAAAAACGTCCAGAAATGATTGAAGCTACTGACTGAATGAAAGGAGCTGGCATCTCACTCTCTTTGAATCTTCTTTATCATGCTAAGAGGAGCAGGAAAAAGCAAAAAATTTCAGAATTGCACCTTGCAATGCAGAGAAATTACTGTTTGTGCATTTACAATATTCATTGATTTTTGCCATTGAAAAACGTCCAGAAATGATTGAAGCTACTGACTGAATGAAAGGAGCTG
Source organism: Phyllobates terribilis (assembly GCF_046119375.1). Taxonomy (NCBI): domain Eukaryota; kingdom Metazoa; phylum Chordata; class Amphibia; order Anura; family Dendrobatidae; genus Phyllobates; species Phyllobates terribilis. Next base: position 19,397 of record NW_027365568.1, on the reverse strand, counting down.
GCATCTCACTCTCTTTGAATCTTCTTTATCATGCTAAGAGGAGCAGGAAAAAGCAAAAAATTTCAGAATTGCACCTTGCAATGCGGAGAAATTACTGTTTGTGCATTTACAATATTCATTGATTTTTGCCGCCATTGAAAAACATCATGTTATTCATATACCAGAAATGTTTGAAGCTACTGACTGAATGAAAGGAGCTGGCATCTCACTCTCTTTGAATCTTCTTTATCATGCTAGGATTAACAGGAAAAAGCTAAAAATTTCAGAATTGCACCGTGCAATGTGGAGATATTACTGTTTGTGCATTTACAATATTCATTGATTTTTGCCATTGAAAAACATGTTTTTCATATACCAGAAATGTTTGAAGCTACTGACTGAATGAAAGGAGCTGGCATCTCACTCTCTTTGAATCTTCTTTATCATGCTAGGATTAGCAGGAAAAAGCAAAAAATTTCAGAATTGCTCCTTGCAATGTGGAGATATTACTGTTTGTGCATTTACAATATTCATTGATTTTTGCCATTGAAAAACATGTTTTTCATATACCAGAAATGTTTGAAGCTACTGACTGAATGAAAGGAGCTGGCATCTCACTCTCTTTGAATCTTCTTTATCATGCTAGGATTAACAGGAAAAAGCAAAAAATTTCAGAATTGCACCTTGCAATGTGGAGATATTACTGTTTGTGCATTTACAATATTCATTGATTTTTGCCATTGAAAAACATGTTTTTCATATACCAGAAATGTTTGAAGCTACTGACTGAATGAAAGGAGCTGGCATCTCACTCTCTTTGAATCTTCTTTATCATGCTAGGATTAACAGGAAAAAGCAAAAAATTTCAGAATTGCACCTTGCAATGTGGAGATATTACTGTTTGTGCATATACAATATTCATTGATTTTTGCCATTGAAAAACATGTTTTTCATATACCAGAAATGTTTGAAGCTACTGACTGAATGAAAGGAGCTGGCATCTCAACCTCTTTGAATCTTCTTTATCATGCTAGGATTAACAGGAAAAAGCTAAAAATTTCAGAATTGCACCGTGCAATGTGGAGATATTACTGTTTGTGCATTTACAATATTCATTGATTTTTGCCATTGAAAAACATGTTTTTCATATACCAGAAATGTTTGAAGCTACTGACTGAATGAAAGGAGCTGGCATCTCACTCTCTTTGAATCTTCTTTATCATGCTAGGATTAGCAGGAAAAAGCAAAAAATTTCAGAATTGCACCTTGCAATGTGGAGATATTACTGTTTGTGCATTTACAATATTCATTGATTTTTGCCATTGAAAAACATCATGTTATTCATATACCAGAAATGTTTGAAGCTACTGACTGAATGAAAGGAGCTGGCATCTCACTCTCTTTGAATCTTCTTTATCATGCTAAGAGGAGCAGGAAAAAGCAAAAAAATTTCAGAATTGCACCTTGCAATGCGGAGAAATTACTGTTTGTGCATTTACAATATTCATTAATTTTTGCCATTGAAAAACATCATGTTATTCATATACCAGAAATGATTGAAGCTACTGACTGAATGAAAGGAGCTGGCATCTCACTCTCTTTGAATCTTCTTTATCATGCTAAGAGGAGCAGGAAAAAGCAAAAAATTTCAGAATTGCACCTTGCAATGTGGAGAAATTACTGTTTGTGCATTTACAATATTCATTGATTTTTGCCATTGAAAAACATCATGTTATTCATATACCAGAAATGTTTGAAGCTACTGACTGAATGAAAGGAGCTGGCATCTCACTCTCTTTGAATCTTCTTTATCATACTAAGAGGAGCAGGAAAAAGCAAAAAATTTCAGAATTGCACCTTGCAATGCGGAGAAATTACTGTTTGTGCATTTACAATATTCATTGATTTTTGCCATTGAAAAACGTCCAGAAATGATTGAAGCTACTGACTGAATGAAAGGAGCTGGCATCTCACTCTCTTTGAATCTTCTTTATCATGCTAAGTGGAGCAGGAAAAAGCAAAAAATTTCAGAATTGCACCTTGCAATGCAGAGAAATTACTGTTTGTGCATTTACAATATTCATTGATTTTTGCCATTGAAAAACGTCCAGAAATGATTGAAGCTACTGACTGAATGAAAGGAGCTGGCATCTCACTCTCTTTGAATCTTCTTTATCATGCTAAGAGGAGCAGGAAAAAGCAAAAAATTTCAGAATTGCACCTTGCAATGCGGAGAAATTACTGTTTGTGCATTTACAATATTCATTGATTTTTGCCGCCATTGAAAAACATCATGTTATTCATATACCAGAAATGTTTGAAGCTACTGACTGAATGAAAGGAGCTGGCATCTCACTCTCTTTGAATCTTCTTTATCATGCTAGGATTAACAGGAAAAAGCTAAAAATTTCAGAATTGCACCGTGCAATGTGGAGATATTACTGTTTGTGCATTTACAATATTCATTGATTTTTGCCATTGAAAAACATGTTTTTCATATACCAGAAATGTTTGAAGCTACTGACTGAATGAAAGGAGCTGGCATCTCACTCTCTTTGAATCTTCTTTATCATGCTAGGATTAGCAGGAAAAAGCAAAAAATTTCAGAATTGCACCTTGCAATGTGGAGATATTACTGTTTGTGCATTTACAATATTCATTGATTTTTGCCATTGAAAAACATGTTTTTCATATACCAGAAATGTTTGAAGCTACTGACTGAATGAAAGGAGCTGGCATCTCACTCTCTTTGAATCTTCTTTATCATGCTAGGATTAACAGGAAAAAGCTAAAAATTTCAGAATTGCACCGTGCAATGTGGAGATATTACTGTTTGTGCATTTACAATATTCATTGATTTTTGCCATTGAAAAACATGTTTTTCATATACCAGAAATGTTTGAAGCTACTGACTGAATGAAAGGAGCTGGCATCTCACTCTCTTTGAATCTTCTTTATCATGCTAGGATTAGCAGGAAAAAGCAAAAAATTTCAGAATTGCACCTTGCAATGTGGAGATATTACTGTTTGTGCATTTACAATATTCATTGATTTTTGCCATTGAAAAACATGTTTTTCATATACCAGAAATGTTTGAAGCTACTGACTGAATGAAAGGAGCTGGCATCTCACTCTCTTTGAATCTTCTTTATCATGCTAGGATTAACAGGAAAAAGCAAAAAATTTCAGAATTGCACCTTGCAATGTGGAGATATTACTGTTTGTGCATTTACAATATTCATTGATTTTTGCCATTGAAAAACATGTTTTTCATATACCAGAAATGTTTGAAGCTACTGACTGAATGAAAGGAGCTGGCATCTCACTCTCTTTGAATCTTCTTTATCATGCTAGGATTAACAGGAAAAAGCTAAAAATTTCAGAATTGCACCGTGCAATGTGGAGATATTACTGTTTGTGCATTTACAATATTCATTGATTTTTGCCATTGAAAAACATGTTTTTCATATACCAGAAATGTTTGAAGCTACTGACTGAATGAAAGGAGCTGGCATCTCACTCTCTTTGAATCTTCTTTATCATGCTAGGATTAACAGGAAAAAGCAAAAAATTTCAGAATTGCACCTTGCAATGTGGAGATATTACTGTTTGTGCATTTACAATATTCATTGATTTTTGCCATTGAAAAACATGTTTTTCATATACCAGAAATGTTTGAAGCTACTGACTGAATGAAAGGAGCTGGCATCTCACTCTGAATCTTCTTTATCATGCTAGGATTAGCAGGAAAAAGCAAAAAATTTCAAAATTGCACCTTGCAATGTGGAGATATTACTGTTTGTGCATTTACAATATTCATTGATTTTTGCCATTGAAAAACATGTTTTTCATATACCAGAAATGTTTGAAGCTACTGACTGAAAGGAGCTGGCATCTCACTCTCTTTGAATCTTCTTTATCATGCTAGGATTAACAGGAAAAAGCTAAAAATTTCAGAATTGCACCGTGCAATGTGGAGATATTACTGTTTGTGCATTTACAATACTCATTGATTTTTGCCATTGAAAAACATGTTTTTCATATACCAGAAATGTTTGAAGCTACTGACTGAATGAAAGGAGCTGGCATCTCACTCTCTTTGAATCTTCTTTATCATGCTAAGAGGAGCAGGAAAAAGCAAAAAATTTCAGAATTGCACCTTCAATGCGGAGAAATTACTCTTTGTGCATTTACAATATTCATTGATTTTTGCCATTGAAAAACGTCCAGAAATGATTGAAGCTACTGACTGAATGAAAGGAGCTGGCATCTCACTCTCTTTGAATCTTCTTTATCATGCTAAGAGGAGCAGGAAAAAGCAAAAAAATTTCAGAATTGCACCTTGCAATGCGGAGAAATTACTGTTTGTGCATTTACAATATTCATTAATTTTTGCCATTGAAAAACATCATGTTATTCATATACCAGAAATGATTGAAGCTACTGACTGAATGAAAGGAGCTGGCATCTCACTCTCTTTGAATCTTCTTTATCATGCTAAGAGGAGCAGGAAAAAGCAAAAAATTTCAGAATTGCACCTTGCAATGTGGAGAAATTACTGTTTGTGCATTTACAATATTCATTGATTTTTGCCATTGAAAAACATCATGTTATTCATATACCAGAAATGTTTGAAGCTACTGACTGAATGAAAGGAGCTGGCATCTCACTCTCTTTGAATCTTCTTTATCATACTAAGAGGAGCAGGAAAAAGCAAAAAATTTCAGAATTGCACCTTGCAATGCGGAGAAATTACTGTTTGTGCATTTACAATATTCATTGATTTTTGCCATTGAAAAACGTCCAGAAATGATTGAAGCTACTGACTGAATGAAAGGAGCTGGCATCTCACTCTCTTTGAATCTTCTTTATCATGCTAAGAGGAGCAGGAAAAAGCAAAAAATTTCAGAATTGCACCTTGCAATGCAGAGAAATTACTGTTTGTGCATTTACAATATTCATTGATTTTTGCCATTGAAAAACGTCCAGAAATGATTGAAGCTACTGACTGAATGAAAGGAGCTGGCATCTCACTCTCTTTGAATCTTCTTTATCATGCTAAGAGGAGCAGGAAAAAGCAAAAAATTTCAGAATTGCACCTTGCAATGCGGAGAAATTACTGTTTGTGCATTTACAATATTCATTGATTTTTGCCGCCATTGAAAAACATCATGTTATTCATATACCAGAAATGTTTGAAGCTACTGACTGAATGAAAGGAGCTGGCATCTCACTCTCTTTGAATCTTCTTTATCATGCTAGGATTAACAGGAAAAAGCTAAAAATTTCAGAATTGCACCGTGCAATGTGGAGATATTACTGTTTGTGCATTTACAATATTCATTGATTTTTGCCATTGAAAAACATGTTTTTCATATACCAGAAATGTTTGAAGCTACTGACTGAATGAAAGGAGCTGGCATCTCACTCTCTTTGAATCTTCTTTATCATGCTAGGATTAGCAGGAAAAAGCAAAAAATTTCAGAATTGCTCCTTGCAATGTGGAGATATTACTGTTTGTGCATTTACAATATTCATTGATTTTTGCCATTGAAAAACATGTTTTTCATATACCAGAAATGTTTGAAGCTACTGACTGAATGAAAGGAGCTGGCATCTCACTCTCTTTGAATCTTCTTTATCATGCTAGGATTAACAGGAAAAAGCAAAAAATTTCAGAATTGCACCTTGCAATGTGGAGATATTACTGTTTGTGCATTTACAATATTCATTGATTTTTGCCATTGAAAAACATGTTTTTCATATACCAGAAATGTTTGAAGCTACTGACTGAATGAAAGGAGCTGGCATCTCACTCTCTTTGAATCTTCTTTATCATGCTAGGATTAACAGGAAAAAGCAAAAAATTTCAGAATTGCACCTTGCAATGTGGAGATATTACTGTTTGTGCATATACAATATTCATTGATTTTTGCCATTGAAAAACATGTTTTTCATATACCAGAAATGTTTGAAGCTACTGACTGAATGAAAGGAGCTGGCATCTCAACCTCTTTGAATCTTCTTTATCATGCTAGGATTAACAGGAAAAAGCTAAAAATTTCAGAATTGCACCGTGCAATGTGGAGATATTACTGTTTGTGCATTTACAATATTCATTGATTTTTGCCATTGAAAAACATGTTTTTCATATACCAGAAATGTTTGAAGCTACTGACTGAATGAAAGGAGCTGGCATCTCACTCTCTTTGAATCTTCTTTATCATGCTAGGATTAGCAGGAAAAAGCAAAAAATTTCAGAATTGCACCTTGCAATGTGGAGATATTACTGTTTGTGCATTTACAATATTCATTGATTTTTGCCATTGAAAAACATGTTTTTCATATACCAGAAATGTTTGAAGCTACTGACTGAATGAAAGGAGCTGGCATCTCACTCTCTTTGAATCTTCTTTATCATGCTAGGATTAACAGGAAAAAGCTAAAAATTTCAGAATTGCACCGTGCAATGTGGAGATATTACTGTTTGTGCATTTACAATATTCATTGATTTTTGCCATTGAAAAACATGTTTTTCATATACCAGAAATGTTTGAAGCTACTGACTGAATGAAAGGAGCTGGCATCTCACTCTCTTTGAATCTTCTTTATCATGCTAGGATTAGCAGGAAAAAGCAAAAAATTTCAGAATTGCACCTTGCAATGTGGAGATATTACTGTTTGTGCATTTACAATATTCATTGATTTTTGCCATTGAAAAACATGTTTTTCATATACCAGAAATGTTTGAAGCTACTGACTGAATGAAAGGAGCTGGCATCTCACTCTCTTTGAATCTTCTTTATCATGCTAGGATTAACAGGAAAAAGCAAAAAATTTCAGAATTGCACCTTGCAATGTGGAGATATTACTGTTTGTGCATTTACAATATTCATTGATTTTTGCCATTGAAAAACATGTTTTTCATATACCAGAAATGTTTGAAGCTACTGACTGAATGAAAGGAGCTGGCATCTCACTCTCTTTGAATCTTTATCATGCTAGGATTAACATGAAAAAGCTAAAAATTTCAGAATTGCACCGTGCAATGTGGAGATATTACTGTTTGTGCATTTACAATATTCATTGATTTTTGCCATTGAAAAACATGTTTTTCATATACCAGAAATGTTTGAAGCTACTGACTGAATGAAAGGAGCTGGCATCTCACTCTCTTTGAATCTTCTTTATCATGCTAGGATTAGCAGGAAAAAGCAAAAAATTTCAGAATTGCACCTTGCAATGTGGAGATATTACTGTTTGTGCATTTACAATATTCATTGATTTTTGCCATTGAAAAACATGTTTTTCATATACCAGAAATGTTTGAAGCTACTGACTGAATGAAAGGAGCTGGCATCTCACTCTCTTTGAATCTTCTTTATCATGCTAGGATTAACAGGAAAAAGCTAAAAATTTCAGAATTGCACCGTGCAAAGGGGAGATATTACTGTTTGTGCATTTACAATATTCATTGATTTTTGCCATTGAAAAACATGTTTTTCATATACCAGAAATGTTTGAAGCTACTGACTGAATGAAAGGAGCTGGCATCTCACTCTCTTTGAATCTTTATCATGCTAGGATTAGCAGGAAAAAGCAAAAAATTTCAGAATTGCACCTTGCAATGTGGAGATATTACTGTTTGTGCATTTACAATATTCATTGATTTTTGCCATTGAAAAACATGTTTTTCATATACCAGAAATGTTTGAAGCTACTGACTGAATGAAAGGAGCTGGCATCTCACTCTCTTTGAATCTTCTTTATCATGCTAGGATTAACAGGAAAAAGCTAAAAATTTCAGAATTGCACCGTGCAATGTGGAGATATTACTGTTTGTGCATTTACAATATTCATTGATTTTTGCCATTGAAAAACATGTTTTTCATATACCAGAAATGTTTGAAGCTACTGACTGAATGAAAGGAGCTGGCATCTCACTCTCTTTGAATCTTCTTTATCATGCTAGGATTAGCAGGAAAAAGCAAAAAATTTCAGAATTGCACCTTGCAATGTGGAGATATTACTGTTTGTGCATTTACAATATTCATTGATTTTTGCCATTGAAAAACATGTTTTTCATATACCAGAAATGTTTGAAGCTACTGACTGAATGAAAGGAGCTGGCATCTCACTCTCTTTGAATCTTCTTTATCATGCTAGGATTAACAGGAAAAAGCAAAAAATTTCAGAATTGCACCTTGCAATGTGGAGATATTACTGTTTGTGCATTTACAATATTCATTGATTTTTGCCATTGAAAAACATGTTTTTCATATACCAGAAATGTTTGAAGCTACTGACTGAATGAAAGGAGCTGGCATCTCACTCTCTTTGAATCTTCTTTATCATGCTAGGATTAACAGGAAAAAGCTAAAAATTTCAGCATTGCACCGTGCAATGTGGAGATATTAGTTTGTGCATTTACAATATTCATTGATTTTTGCCATTGAAAAACATGTTTTTCATATACCAGAAATGTTTGAAGCTACTGACTGAATGAAAGGAGCTGGCATCTCACTCTCTTTGAATCTTCTTTATCATGCTAGGATTAGCAGGAAAAAGCAAAAAATTTCAGAATTGCACCTTGCAATGTGGAGATATTACTGTTTGTGCATTTACAATATTCATTGATTTTTGCCATTGAAAAACATGTTTTTCATATACCAGAAATGTTTGAAGCTACTGACTGAATGAAAGGAGCTGGCATCTCACTCTCTTTGAATCTTCTTTATCATGCTAGGATTAACAGGAAAAAGCAAAAAATTTCAGAATTGCACCTTGCAATGTGGAGATATTACTGTTTGTGCATTTACAATATTCATTGATTTTTGCCATTGAAAAACATGTTTTTCATATACCAGAAATGTTTGAAGCTACTGACTGAATGAAAGGAGCTGGCATCTCACTCTCTTTGAATCTTCTTTATCATGCTAGGATTAACAGGAAAAAGCTAAAAATTTCAGAATTGCACCGTGCAATGTGGAGATATTACTGTTTGTGCATTTACAATATTCATTGATTTTTGCCATTGAAAAACATGTTTTTCATATACCAGAAATGTTTGAAGCTACTGACTGAATGAAAGGAGCTGGCATCTCACTCTCTTTGAATCTTCTTTATCATGCTAGGATTAACAGGAAAAAGCAAAAAATTTCAGAATTGCACCTTGCAATGTGGAGATATTACTGTTTGTGCATTTACAATATTCATTGATTTTTGCCATTGAAAAACATGTTTTTCATATACCAGAAATGTTTGAAGCTACTGACTGAATGAAAGGAGCTGGCATCTCACTCTCTTTGAATCTTCTTTATCATGCTAGGATTAACAGGAAAAAGCTAAAAATTTCAGAATTGCACCGTGCAATGTGGAGATATTACTGTTTGTGCATTTAAATATTCATTGATTTTTGCCATTGAAAAACATGTTTTTCATATACCAGAAATGTTTGAAGCTACTGACTGAATGAAAGGAGCTGGCATCTCACTCTCTTTGAATCTTCTTTATCATGCTAGGATTAGCAGGAAAAAGCAAAAAATTTCAGAATTGCACCTTGCAATGTGGAGATATTACTGTTTGTGCATTTACAATATTCATTGATTTTTGCCATTGAAAAACATGTTTTTCATATACCAGAAATGTTTGAAGCTACTGACTGAATGAAAGGAGCTGGCATCTCACTCTCTTTGAATCTTCTTTATCATGCTAGGATTAACAGGAAAAAGCTAAAAATTTCAGAATTGCACCGTGCAATGTGGAGATATTACTGTTTGTGCATTTACAATATTCATTGATTTTTGCCATTGAAAAACATGTTTTTCATATACCAGAAATGTTTGAAGCTACTGACTGAATGAAAGGAGCTGGCATCTCACTCTCTTTGAATCTTCTTTATCATGCTAGGATTAGCAGGAAAAAGCAAAAAATTTCAGAATTGCACCTTGCAATGTGGAGATATTACTGTTTGTGCATTTACAATATTCATTGATTTTTGCCATTGAAAAACATGTTTTTCATATACCAGAAATGTTTGAAGCTACTGACTGAATGAAAGGAGCTGGCATCTCACTCTCTTTGAATCTTCTTTATCATGCTAGGATTAACAGGAAAAAGCAAAAAATTTCAGAATTGCACCTTGCAATGTGGAGATATTACTGTTTGTGCATTTACAATATTCATTGATTTTTGCCATTGAAAAACATGTTTTTCATATACCAGAAATGTTTGAAGCTACTGACTGAATGAAAGGAGCTGGCATCTCACTCTCTTTGAATCTTCTTTATCATGCTAGGATTAACAGGAAAAAGCTAAAAATTTCAGAATTGCACCGTGCAATGTGGAGATATTACTGTTTGTGCATTTACAATATTCATTGATTTTTGCCATTGAAAAACATGTTTTTCATATACCAGAAATGTTTGAAGCTACTGACTGAATGAAAGGAGCTGGCATCTCACTCTCTTTGAATCTTCTTTATCATGCTAGGATTAGCAGGAAAAAGCAAAAAATTTCAGAATTGCACCTTGCAATGTGGAGATATTACTGTTTGTGCATTTACAATATTCATTGATTTTTGCCATTGAAAAACATGTTTTTCATATACCAGAAATGTTTGAAGCTACTGACTGAATGAAAGGAGCTGGCATCTCACTCTCTTTGAATCTTCTTTATCATGCTAGGATTAACAGGAAAAAGCTAAAAATTTCAGAATTGCACCGTGCAATGTGGAGATATTACTGTTTGTGCATTTACAATATTCATTGATTTTTGCCATTGAAAAACATGTTTTTCATATACCAGAAATGTTTGAAGCTACTGACTGAATGAAAGGAGCTGGCATCTCACTCTCTTTGAATCTTCTTTATCATGCTAGGATTAACAGGAAAAAGCAAAAAATTTCAGAATTGCACCTTGCAATGTGGAGATATTACTGTTTGTGCATTTACAATATTCATTGATTTTTGCCATTGAAAAACATGTTTTTCATATACCAGAAATGTTTGAAGCTACTGACTGAATGAAAGGAGCTGGCATCTCACTCTCTTTGAATCTTCTTTATCATGCTAGGATTAAGAGGAAAAAGCTAAAAATTTCAGAATTGCACCGTGCAATGTGGAGATATTACTGTTTGTGCATTTAAATATTCATTGATTTTTGCCATTGAAAAACATGTTTTTCATATACCAGAAATGTTTGAAGCTACTGACTGAATGAAAGGAGCTGGCATCTCACTCTCTTTGAATCTTCTTTATCATGCTAGGATTAGCAGGAAAAAGCAAAAAATTTCAGAATTGCACCTTGCAATGTGGAGATATTACTGTTTGTGCATTTACAATATTCATTGATTTTTGCCATTGAAAAACATGTTTTTCATATACCAGAAATGTTTGAAGCTACTGACTGAATGAAAGGAGCTGGCATCTCACTCTCTTTGAATCTTCTTTATCATGCTAGGATTAACAGGAAAAAGCTAAAAATTTCAGAATTGCACCGTGCAATGTGGAGATATTACTGTTTGTGCATTTACAATATTCATTGATTTTTGCCATTGAAAAACATGTTTTTCATATACCAGAAATGTTTGAAGCTACTGACTGAATGAAAGGAGCTGGCATCTCACTCTCTTTGAATCTTCTTTATCATGCTAGGATTAACAGGAAAAAGCAAAAAATTTCAGAATTGCACCTTGCAATGTGGAGATATTACTGTTTGTGCATTTACAATATTCATTGATTTTTGCCATTGAAAAACATGTTTTTCATATACCAGAAATGTTTGAAGCTACTGACTGAATGAAAGGAGCTGGCATCTCACTCTCTTTGAATCTTCTTTATCATGCTAGGATTAACAGGAAAAAGCTAAAAATTTCAGCATTGCACCGTGCAATGTGGAGATATTAGTTTGTGCATTTACAATATTCATTGATTTTTGCCATTGAAAAACATGTTTTTCATATACCAGAAATGTTTGAAGCTACTGACTGAATGAAAGGAGCTGGCATCTCACTCTCTTTGAATCTTCTTTATCATGCTAGGATTAGCAGGAAAAAGCAAAAAATTTCAGAATTGCACCTTGCAATGTGGAGATATTACTGTTTGTGCATTTACAATATTCATTGATTTTTGCCATTGAAAAACATGTTTTTCATATACCAGAAATGTTTGAAGCTACTGACTGAATGAAAGGAGCTGGCATCTCACTCTCTTTGAATCTTCTTTATCATGCTAGGATTAACAGGAAAAAGCAAAAAATTTCAGAATTGCACCTTGCAATGTGGAGATATTACTGTTTGTGCATTTACAATATTCATTGATTTTTGCCATTGAAAAACATGTTTTTCATATACCAGAAATGTTTGAAGCTACTGACTGAATGAAAGGAGCTGGCATCTCACTCTCTTTGAATCTTCTTTATCATGCTAGGATTAACAGGAAAAAGCTAAAAATTTCAGAATTGCACCGTGCAATGTGGAGATATTACTGTTTGTGCATTTACAATATTCATTGATTTTTGCCATTGAAAAACATGTTTTTCATATACCAGAAATGTTTGAAGCTACTGACTGAATGAAAGGAGCTGGCATCTCACTCTCTTTGAATCTTCTTTATCATGCTAGGATTAACAGGAAAAAGCAAAAAATTTCAGAATTGCACCTTGCAATGTGGAGATATTACTGTTTGTGCATTTACAATATTCATTGATTTTTGCCATTGAAAAACATGTTTTTCATATACCAGAAATGTTTGAAGCTACTGACTGAATGAAAGGAGCTGGCATCTCACTCTCTTTGAATCTTCTTTATCATGCTAGGATTAACAGGAAAAAGCTAAAAATTTCAGAATTGCACCGTGCAATGTGGAGATATTACTGTTTGTGCATTTAAATATTCATTGATTTTTGCCATTGAAAAACATGTTTTTCATATACCAGAAATGTTTGAAGCTACTGACTGAATGAAAGGAGCTGGCATCTCACTCTCTTTGAATCTTCTTTATCATGCTAGGATTAGCAGGAAAAAGCAAAAAATTTCAGAATTGCACCTTGCAATGTGGAGATATTACTGTTTGTGCATTTACAATATTCATTGATTTTTGCCATTGAAAAACATGTTTTTCATATACCAGAAATGTTTGAAGCTACTGACTGAATGAAAGGAGCTGGCATCTCACTCTCTTTGAATCTTCTTTATCATGCTAGGATTAACAGGAAAAAGCTAAAAATTTCAGAATTGCACCGTGCAATGTGGAGATATTACTGTTTGTGCATTTACAATATTCATTGATTTTTGCCATTGAAAAACATGTTTTTCATATACCAGAAATGTTTGAAGCTACTGACTGAATGAAAGGAGCTGGCATCTCACTCTCTTTGAATCTTCTTTATCATGCTAGGATTAGCAGGAAAAAGCAAAAAATTTCAGAATTGCACCTTGCAATGTGGAGATATTACTGTTTGTGCATTTACAATATTCATTGATTTTTGCCATTGAAAAACATGTTTTTCATATACCAGAAATGTTTGAAGCTACTGACTGAATGAAAGGAGCTGGCATCTCACTCTCTTTGAATCTTCTTTATCATGCTAGGATTAACAGGAAAAAGCAAAAAATTTCAGAATTGCACCTTGCAATGTGGAGATATTACTGTTTGTGCATTTACAATATTCATTGATTTTTGCCATTGAAAAACATGTTTTTCATATACCAGAAATGTTTGAAGCTACTGACTGAATGAAAGGAGCTGGCATCTCACTCTCTTTGAATCTTCTTTATCATGCTAGGATTAACAGGAAAAAGCTAAAAATTTCAGAATTGCACCGTGCAATGTGGAGATATTACTGTTTGTGCATTTACAATATTCATTGATTTTTGCCATTGAAAAACATGTTTTTCATATACCAGAAATGTTTGAAGCTACTGACTGAATGAAAGGAGCTGGCATCTCACTCTCTTTGAATCTTCTTTATCATGCTAGGATTAGCAGGAAAAAGCAAAAAATTTCAGAATTGCACCTTGCAATGTGGAGATATTACTGTTTGTGCATTTACAATATTCATTGATTTTTGCCATTGAAAAACATGTTTTTCATATACCAGAAATGTTTGAAGCTACTGACTGAATGAAAGGAGCTGGCATCTCACTCTCTTTGAATCTTCTTTATCATGCTAGGATTAACAGGAAAAAGCTAAAAATTTCAGAATTGCACCGTGCAATGTGGAGATATTACTGTTTGTGCATTTACAATATTCATTGATTTTTGCCATTGAAAAACATGTTTTTCATATACCAGAAATGTTTGAAGCTACTGACTGAATGAAAGGAGCTGGCATCTCACTCTCTTTGAATCTTCTTTATCATGCTAGGATTAACAGGAAAAAGCAAAAAATTTCAGAATTGCACCTTGCAATGTGGAGATATTACTGTTTGTGCATTTACAATATTCATTGATTTTTGCCATTGAAAAACATGTTTTTCATATACCAGAAATGTTTGAAGCTACTGACTGAATGAAAGGAGCTGGCATCTCACTCTCTTTGAATCTTCTTTATCATGCTAGGATTAACAGGAAAAAGCTAAAAATTTCAGAATTGCACCGTGCAATGTGGAGATATTACTGTTTGTGCATTTAAATATTCATTGATTTTTGCCATTGAAAAACATGTTTTTCATATACCAGAAATGTTTGAAGCTACTGACTGAATGAAAGGAGCTGGCATCTCACTCTCTTTGAATCTTCTTTATCATGCTAGGATTAGCAGGAAAAAGCAAAAAATTTCAGAATTGCACCTTGCAATGTGGAGATATTACTGTTTGTGCATTTACAATATTCATTGATTTTTGCCATTGAAAAACATGTTTTTCATATACCAGAAATGTTTGAAGCTACTGACTGAATGAAAGGAGCTGGCATCTCACTCTCTTTGAATCTTCTTTATCATGCTAGGATTAACAGGAAAAAGCTAAAAATTTCAGAATTGCACCGTGCAATGTGGAGATATTACTGTTTGTGCATTTACAATATTCATTGATTTTTGCCATTGAAAAACATGTTTTTCATATACCAGAAATGTTTGAAGCTACTGACTGAATGAAAGGAGCTGGCATCTCACTCTCTTTGAATCTTCTTTATCATGCTAGGATTAGCAGGAAAAAGCAAAAAATTTCAGAATTGCACCTTGCAATGTGGAGATATTACTGTTTGTGCATTTACAATATTCATTGATTTTTGCCATTGAAAAACATGTTTTTCATATACCAGAAATGTTTGAAGCTACTGACTGAATGAAAGGAGCTGGCATCTCACTCTCTTTGAATCTTCTTTATCATGCTAGGATTAACAGGAAAAAGCAAAAAATTTCAGAATTGCACCTTGCAATGTGGAGATATTACTGTTTGTGCATTTACAATATTCATTGATTTTTGCCATTGAAAAACATGTTTTTCATATACCAGAAATGTTTGAAGCTACTGACTGAATGAAAGGAGCTGGCATCTCACTCTCTTTGAATCTTCTTTATCATGCTAGGATTAACAGGAAAAAGCTAAAAATTTCAGAATTGCACCGTGCAATGTGGAGATATTACTGTTTGTGCATTTACAATATTCATTGATTTTTGCCATTGAAAAACATGTTTTTCATATACCAGAAATGTTTGAAGCTACTGACTGAATGAAAGGAGCTGGCATCTCACTCTCTTTGAATCTTCTTTATCATGCTAGGATTAGCAGGAAAAAGCAAAAAATTTCAGAATTGCACCTTGCAATGTGGAGATATTACTGTTTGTGCATTTACAATATTCATTGATTTTTGCCATTGAAAAACATGTTTTTCATATACCAGAAATGTTTGAAGCTACTGACTGAATGAAAGGAGCTGGCATCTCACTCTCTTTGAATCTTCTTTATCATGCTAGGATTAACAGGAAAAAGCTAAAAATTTCAGAATTGCACCGTGCAATGTGGAGATATTACTGTTTGTGCATTTACAATATTCATTGATTTTTGCCATTGAAAAACATGTTTTTCATATACCAGAAATGTTTGAAGCTACTGACTGAATGAAAGGAGCTGGCATCTCACTCTCTTTGAATCTTCTTTATCATGCTAGGATTAACAGGAAAAAGCTAAAAATTTCAGCATTGCACCGTGCAATGTGGAGATATTAGTTTGTGCATTTACAATATTCATTGATTTTTGCCATTGAAAAACATGTTTTTCATATACCAGAAATGTTTGAAGCTACTGACTGAATGAAAGGAGCTGGCATCTCACTCTCTTTGAATCTTCTTTATCATGCTAGGATTAGCAGGAAAAAGCAAAAAATTTCAGAATTGCACCTTGCAATGTGGAGATATTACTGTTTGTGCATTTACAATATTCATTGATTTTTGCCATTGAAAAACATGTTTTTCATATACCAGAAATGTTTGAAGCTACTGACTGAATGAAAGGAGCTGGCATCTCACTCTCTTTGAATCTTCTTTATCATGCTAGGATTAACAGGAAAAAGCTAAAAATTTCAGAATTGCACCGTGCAATGTGGAGATATTACTGTTTGTGCATTTACAATATTCATTGATTTTTGCCATTGAAAAACATGTTTTTCATATACCAGAAATGTTTGAAGCTACTGACTGAATGAAAGGAGCTGGCATCTCACTCTCTTTGAATCTTCTTTATCATGCTAGGATTAGCAGGAAAAAGCAAAAAATTTCAGAATTGCACCTTGCAATGTGGAGATATTACTGTTTGTGCATTTACAATATTCATTGATTTTTGCCATTGAAAAACATGTTTTTCATATACCAGAAATGTTTGAAGCTACTGACTGAATGAAAGGAGCTGGCATCTCACTCTCTTTGAATCTTCTTTATCATGCTAGGATTAACAGGAAAAAGCAAAAAATTTCAGAATTGCACCTTGCAATGTGGAGATATTACTGTTTGTGCATTTACAATATTCATTGATTTTTGCCATTGAAAAACATGTTTTTCATATACCAGAAATGTTTGAAGCTACTGACTGAATGAAAGGAGCTGGCATCTCACTCTCTTTGAATCTTCTTTATCATGCTAGGATTAACAGGAAAAAGCTAAAAATTTCAGAATTGCACCGTGCAATGTGGAGATATTACTGTTTGTGCATTTACAATATTCATTGATTTTTGCCATTGAAAAACATGTTTTTCATATACCAGAAATGTTTGAAGCTACTGACTGAATGAAAGGAGCTGGCATCTCACTCTCTTTGAATCTTCTTTATCATGCTAGGATTAGCAGGAAAAAGCAAAAAATTTCAGAATTGCACCTTGCAATGTGGAGATATTACTGTTTGTGCATTTACAATATTCATTGATTTTTGCCATTGAAAAACATGTTTTTCATATACCAGAAATGTTTGAAGCTACTGACTGAATGAAAGGAGCTGGCATCTCACTCTCTTTGAATCTTCTTTATCATGCTAGGATTAACAGGAAAAAGCTAAAAATTTCAGAATTGCACCGTGCAATGTGGAGATATTACTGTTTGTGCATTTACAATATTCATTGATTTTTGCCATTGAAAAACATGTTTTTCATATACCAGAAATGTTTGAAGCTACTGACTGAATGAAAGGAGCTGGCATCTCACTCTCTTTGAATCTTCTTTATCATGCTAGGATTAACAGGAAAAAGCTAAAAATTTCAGCATTGCACCGTGCAATGTGGAGATATTAGTTTGTGCATTTACAATATTCATTGATTTTTGCCATTGAAAAACATGTTTTTCATATACCAGAAATGTTTGAAGCTACTGACTGAATGAAAGGAGCTGGCATCTCACTCTCTTTGAATCTTCTTTATCATGCTAGGATTAGCAGGAAAAAGCAAAAAATTTCAGAATTGCACCTTGCAATGTGGAGATATTACTGTTTGTGCATTTACAATATTCATTGATTTTTGCCATTGAAAAACATGTTTTTCATATACCAGAAATGTTTGAAGCTACTGACTGAATGAAAGGAGCTGGCATCTCACTCTCTTTGAATCTTCTTTATCATGCTAGGATTAACAGGAAAAAGCAAAAAATTTCAGAATTGCACCTTGCAATGTGGAGATATTACTGTTTGTGCATTTACAATATTCATTGATTTTTGCCATTGAAAAACATGTTTTTCATATACCAGAAATGTTTGAAGCTACTGACTGAATGAAAGGAGCTGGCATCTCACTCTCTTTGAATCTTCTTTATCATGCTAGGATTAACAGGAAAAAGCTAAAAATTTCAGAATTGCACCGTGCAATGTGGAGATATTACTGTTTGTGCATTTACAATATTCATTGATTTTTGCCATTGAAAAACATGTTTTTCATATACCAGAAATGTTTGAAGCTACTGACTGAATGAAAGGAGCTGGCATCTCACTCTCTTTGAATCTTCTTTATCATGCTAGGATTAGCAGGAAAAAGCAAAAAATTTCAGAATTGCACCTTGCAATGTGGAGATATTACTGTTTGTGCATTTACAATATTCATTGATTTTTGCCATTGAAAAACATGTTTTTCATATACCAGAAATGTTTGAAGCTACTGACTGAATGAAAGGAGCTGGCATCTCACTCTCTTTGAATCTTCTTTATCATGCTAGGATTAACAGGAAAAAGCTAAAATTTCAGAATTGCACCGTGCAATGTGGAGATATTACTGTTTGTGCATTTAAATATTCATTGATTTTTTGCCATTGAAAAACATGTTTTTCATATACCAGAAATGTTTGAAGCTACTGACTGAATGAAAGGAGCTGGCATCTCACTCTCTTTGAATCTTCTTTATCATGCTAGGATTAGCAGGAAAAAGCAAAAAATTTCAGAATTGCACCTTGCAATGTGGAGATATTACTGTTTGTGCATTTACAATATTCATTGATTTTTGCCATTGAAAAACATGTTTTTCATATACCAGAAATGTTTGAAGCTACTGACTGAATGAAAGGAGCTGGCATCTCACTCTCTTTGAATCTTCTTTATCATGCTAGGATTAACAGGAAAAAGCTAAAAATTTCAGAATTGCACCGTGCAATGTGGAGATATTACTGTTTGTGCATTTACAATATTCATTGATTTTTGCCATTGAAAAACATGTTTTTCATATACCAGAAATGTTTGAAGCTACTGACTGAATGAAAGGAGCTGGCATCTCTCTTTGAATCTTCTTTATCATGCTAGGATTAGCAGGAAAAAGCAAAAAATTTCAGAATTGCACCTTGCAATGTGGAGATATTACTGTTTGTGCATTTACAATATCATTGATTTTTGCCATTGAAAAACATGTTTTTCATATACCAGAAATGTTTGAAGCTACTGACTGAATGAAAGGAGCTGGCATCTCACTCTCTTTGAATCTTCTTTATCATGCTAGGATTAACAGGAAAAAAGC